>NC_141396.1:10413326-10613326 GCF_034619465.1 Leptosomus discolor
AATGACAGATGTGACAGTTAATCTGGCCAATGAATCGCGGGGGTCTAGGTAAAGCCGCCAGGGCTACTGCGCTAATCTACAGCTCCCACTGACCACCCCACTGGCCCCCTAATACCATTATCAACCCTTAGATGAACAATCTAAATTAGAGTTTTGTTCGAAGAGGGTGTGAATTTGACCTCTGGTGCCAGGGAACCTCTGCTGTACATACAGATGGCAAAGTTCTTATGAAAATAAAAAAGGGTTTCTCTTTTAGGGGGGTTCAGCGTCTGTATGTCTGTGCACACAATTTGCATGGTTTGCATCAACCATATTTACCCCTGGTCCCCCACTAGATAGCCATCCTAAGAGAGGGAAAAATGCCTAAAAAAAAAAAAAAAAGAGAAAAGAAAGTCCTGCACTGCCTTAGCACAGTTCTGCTGTTCTTTAAACAGCTACTTGCCTCTGGTATGTTTACACCCCACAGAAGTTTGGGTTTTCTTTCTTCTTTTTTTTTTTTTTTGTTTTGTGTGTTACACGGAGCTGTCCGGCACCCGGATAAACTGAACAAATAATCCCCGGGTTTGTGATTCACTGGTAGAGAAGCAGCGGCACGGAATATTCAGAAGCGGGTTTTCACGTGGCCAAATTTATTTGAAGAGAGACAAAATTTTGCCCTGGAAATACGAGCAAGCGTTCATACCGAGAGCTGGAAAGGGATTGATGAGTTACATCATCACAGGACTGGTAAAAAGTGGCATCGGAGGACAATAGTTAATATATAGATTTATATTTAAATATACCCGGTAGGAAAACAAAGTGTCACTGACCCCACTTCATCTAAAAATACATCCATTTTCTTGTGAACTATTTGCATTACAGCAGGAAAGCAAACAAGCTGGCAAAGGATGAGAAAAAAAAGAGAACAGCTATTACAACGTGTTGCCCACTGTGTTTTCTCTCTCTCTCTCCCCCTTTCCCCCTCCCTATATATGTCTTTATTTTTACTTGGGGTGGGGGCGGAGGTAGGCAGCTTGATGCAGGAAATATCACCAAAGGATGTGATGCTTTAGGGGCTTAGGAGTGTACATTTATTCTCGTTACTGGGGGAACTTTCTTACAACTTCGCATTGCTTGGCTGGAGAACGGTGCTAGCACAGCAACCTCTCTTGCATACAATCTCTTTCAATAATGTAAACACCTCGATGCCTTTAGTACACGGAGCTTTCAAATTTAAGGTCAATATTTACAGTTTGGATTTTTACGGGTACCCATCAACATCGGCACACACCTCTCCCTATCAGGATGGTTAATAGGCTTGCTTTCTCTGCCTGCCTCTCTCAGCTTCCCCAGCACGACCACATCAGCACTAGTATCAAATTAACTCTCCGACTTTGAAACTTATTGATCTGCTATTAAGACACCAGTGAACCTGATGAAATGAGTGCTGTAGGTGCAGTCAAGACTTCAAAGTGTCACACAGCCACATAAAACAAGCGCCTTTGATCCTAACTCCGATCTGCTGAGGGTTTAAAGCCCAATTCTCCCTAAGCTGCCCTTCTCACTCGTCATGTCTGATGTCTCACCAACCAGCGACTTGATAATGTTAATAATGCAAATTTTAGCAAATGATTTTTACAATGGCAAAATTAATTATATGAATTTATGCTTCTTTCAGTGTCGATGTCTGATCTACAGAAAAAAAATAGTCGTAGCTATTACGCTTGCAACACAAACTGTGAGCACGTTCAGCTTTTAAAACTGTATTACTGCTTTTCCCTCTCCGCTTCACAGGGTCTCATTTTCCTGCTAAAACTGTAATTATTTATTATAAATTAACCTTAGATGGGGTTTAAGAGAGCTGAGAGAATTCTATCCAAAGTCCCCTATTGCTACATATGCATTATTAAAGCAAAGCCACCTCCACGCTTTATACATCCCTTTTTCTCGTTCTTTGTCACTCATTCTCTCTCCTGATTTCTTTCCCGTGTTCATTCTACAAATCCTCGCAGCGGAGTTGCACAGCTTATTTTTAAAACACCCGCATCTTTGAAATTGCATCAACTAACAACAAGGTTTGCTTACATTTATAAATGGTAAAAAGATTTTATGTTTAGGGATGAACATACAGCAACCTGCAAAACTAAGAACAAAAATTCTATCTGCAATAATTTAACTGTACATTTTAAGCAAATGCACTAGACAAGAATATTTTCCTGAAATAGAAATTGATTACTTTCCTCATTAATAATATTATTATTTTGTAAATGTTTTTTAAGTCTTCACCTGAATTTGTCGACAAGTATTCAATGTTTAATAAACTTTTATCTGCAAACATCAATAATCCCATTGTCAGCCGAGGGAGTTTCTCACAAAACCTGTTACAAAAGTTTCCCGACTGCATTTCTGATGGAAGAATCATACAAATGCTCAATTAGCTTACCCATGCTATGTGTGAACACACGGCTACCCTCCTCCTCCTCCTTCTGAATACTGCACTTACGTTTTTATCTTTTCTGTTTTTTAACAGAGAGCATTTGCTAAGATATCTTATTTGGTGCATAATGGTTTAAAGCATCTTAAATCACCGGAAAAATCCACTATCTATTAAATTTTCAGGTGCTAAGATGCAGTCATTTGTGTATATTTAAGCTGGAAAATGTGGCTCGGTTCTGTGCTTCCGACTAAGCAAAAAAGAAAATAAGAACTCCAAATTTGTCTCTTCCTTTCTACTTTTTGAGACACAAACATGGTAGCATCTTTGGCTACGCAAAGTTGAAAAGGAATGTTATTTTAATTGACAACTCCGGATCAAAAAATTTTTTCGATAATGCAATCAGTGTGTTTTCCCAATTTTACTTTAATAAAATTTCGATAGTAATACCTTTTGTGGATTTTTTTTTTTTTTAATGTTGATACTCACTTAACCTACTTGCAATTCTAAAGAAGTCAACACTTGATTGTGACAATGTTCAAAAGAATTTCCTATGCCACAAGCACAGTAAAAACTTTCACCAATTAGTGCAGGAAAAAAGGAGGGAAAAGCCAGAGCGCTGGTGCTCAAAGAGCCAGGCCTTGCGGCAAAGCTGTCATGTCGAGTGGATTGATCAACAGGACCGCAATTTCTAATGGCATGTTGTCATGAAAAGTCAGCCACGGGGAGCCACCTGCTTTACTCCTCCTAGACAGCTAGGGAAAGGAAGGGGAGAAAAAAAAAAACCCACCCCGCTCCGTACCTAGCTCTGCCAGTCCCTTTTGCTAACAATTTTGGTACGGGTCTCCTGATTTTTATTCAGTAGGAATATGTCAAATCTCCAACCGTACTATCCAGCCTCTAAGATTAGAGTCGCACAGAAGGCTGATGCTCTTTTTTGGGGGGGGGGGGAGGGAGAGGGAACAGAGGATGAAAAAAAATTATCTCTATCCCCCAAATACTTCTCAGATCAGAAAATACATCCGTCACATCTCTAAACCAACAAAGTTTGTCAACGGCTTACAATGAACATCTAAGACATACTGCAAGTCAAGAACAACACAGAGCATAGACCTTCTGTGCGTGGTTTTATTTCAGCACCTCCTTCCTTCACCCTCACCGAATCACAAAAGCCTGCGTTTGACACGCGGTAGTTGCTTTGTTTCAATTTAGTTTACCTCTAACTTTTAGGATCGGCTCGTTTATCCTAGGATCACGGCATCGTTTAGTCCTGGAACCCCATCTTAGCTGGCGCGGCCAACATTTCAGATAGAATCGCACAGGCAATTGTGCAAAACGCTGTGTTGAAGACAAAGATAACAGCTTCCTTGTTTTGCTGTTGAAATATTTGCTCGTGCTTGATGGAACATAATTAATACTTCAAGAACTTCCACCAACTTACCACTGAATAACACCGCCAAACAGTCTGTCTTAATCACTCTCCAGGAATGTGATAGTGTCGTTTTAACCCACTGCTCCGATTCCCATCACTCAAAAGACATGGAGATTTCCCTCTTCTAATACATACAAAAGCCAAATATATTACTTTCATTCTGTTATGCCTCACAAAACATACTGCAATTGCTGAAGGAATTAAAGCCTAATTAAAAATATACTCCCAACACTGTGCTGTAAGAGAAAATGGAAACATTGGACTTGGCCAGATCTTTAAGCCTTTTTTTCAAACCTAAGTTTTCTTTGATTGGAACAGACACTAAGTTTTGTTTCATTTGTGCAAAAGATTCCACGTTTCATACCTGTTTGCTTAAGAGGGTCCAAACTAAAACTGTAATGTGCACTAACTGCTAATTTAAGTGATTTTTTTGGGAAAACAAAACCAGAAAATTTGGGAAAAAAATTTCCAACAACCCTCATCTATGTACAAAAGAAAAAAAGTCAAATAAAAGTTAAAGAACTTTTAAGTTCATGAAACCAAACCCCACTTGGCATGCAAATCACGTACTGTAACCTTTTATCGGCGCAGCCTCTGGTCTCATCAGTCGATGAAATTCTCAGCCCGCGGCAACAGCTTAGCCGAGGGACGCAGACCAATGAGAAAATATTCATTGTGTTAGCATTTCAAATGGCGAGAAAGGAAGAAGAAGCGCTAACTGATCACTGCCCGTGGAATTAATTGGATATTCCAAGAATAATGTCTCTCACTGAAGATCCTTGGAGGCTGAACGCTAGTAGAGACCACATTTTGTGCGGCGCCTTCAAAAAGAGACCGCTTGGGGGTAGTGGACATATTAGGGTTTTAGCGCATTTCCCTAAAGGCCAGAAAATAATCAGATGCACTGAACCAAACTCGGCTAATCCATTCCATAATTATACACACAAATCCAATAAACTTTGTCACATTACTGGAAAATTAAACTATTACAGTGAAGCCTTTTGCTACTTTGAAAAAGTTTGAATTCCCGTTTTATCCAAGAAAAAAAAAAGAGGGGTAAAAAACCACCTCGGCGAAAGTCAGAAGTTTTGGAGATTGCACATGCAGGCGTACATGCTCACGTAGATGCACCCACACTGGAACCCAGAGGAAGAGTAATGCTTAGCTGAGGTCTTCTGTTATGCTTAAAGCTCAGGTAGGTGTCCCACAGCTTCCTTCCTTTATATGGAGGGGATTTACGTTTCAGCTTTATTGCACATAGCCCAAGCATATGCAATGACCCTGTCCAATATTAGTATAGCTTTCCTTAAGACACATCTTAATCTAACCTTTTCAAGACTCTTTTGCTTTCAGACTCAAAACAGCATAAAAAATGAGCATTGTTGTGGAGCACTGAGAGATTGAACTAAGGCTCTGGCTTGGTCCAAAGCAGTAGCCCTCTGGATAAACAGCTGCTTGTGCAACTAAATAAGCTCCATAGACCAAAAGGTAATAGAGGAGGGGGGGAAAAAAAAGAAAGAAGGGGAAAAAAAAAAAAAGGAAGAGGAAAAAACCTGAGATTAGGAACCTTCCCAAATGTTGCATCTTTTCTATCGACCGCTGGCCTAGCGTGAGGTGTCAATTTTGACTCCAAAGAGAGCACACGAATTCGCAGCGGTCCCATTATGCGGTCTCTGCGCTCATTGTAAATTCTGTCAACGAAGTCAATCTTATTAACTTCCGCACTGGTTCACACATGACATTTTCTTCAATTTTCTTGCTGACATCAAAAACATCAATTAGCAGCCCGAAAATAGGAAGGAACGAATGACAGAGCCTGATAACGTCAACTATTTGAAGCCAAGGGTAAATCTATTCTCCAGTTCTGAATGCGTTCATTACAATTGCATTTTCAAAGAAGACCTCCAAATAGCAAAGAAAATTAAATTTATCATCTAGAAATGCCTAGAAATTGTTTTTTTAATCCTATGTCTATCTCTCAATCCCAGAGTGTAATACAAAGTATCGCAATTCAGTTTTATGATAACATGCCACAACTTTAATAGAAAGTTTATAAAATATGCAGCCCTTGCCATACTTCCTATCACATAACAACTACAAGGGGTGAGAAAAAATTTGTCCAACAGATTGTAGCGTCGCCTTGTCTGCTCCATCAGTTCTCATAGGCTGGCACAGCACTTACACATACACACACACACACGCACTCCCGATACATGCACACACATCTCCCCCCCTTCCATCCATGCTTGTGAAGAATTTATGAGCTATGCAATATCCAGCGACTTTAAAACCCCAGCAAGCACTACATTACTGGTGTGCGGGGGGAAGGCGCTCGCTGGAGCTGCCTCGCATTTGCATTCACCCAACTCTTTTCATGTTTCAGAGAAAACAAACCCAACTCCCTGCCCGCGAAAGCAAAGGGAAAGTCCAACCAAAGACTTGACACGAACTGTCAAGCGCCAAGCACATGCATTCAATCAGCTGCCAGAACTTCCGCTCGCTGAACTCTCGCCCTCTTTTCATTTTATTGACATTTTCAAAAATAAATACATAAAAATAACCTCCCGGTAACACAGAAACAAGACACCCATGTCAACACAACATGGTCCATTTGCTGCGCTCAGCAACAAGTTTCTGGAGAGAGGTAAGCGTGTTTAATACGAGGCAAAAAAACGTAAGGCAATAAACCTGTTTTCGTGGTCTTTAAAGAAGCCCCGGCTTGCTTTAGGTACTTATTTATTTATTTACTTCGCCGCTGCGCCCGCTTTGTGAGCCATCGTTTCATGCTTGTATTACATCTCCTAGGGAGTGAATAAAAGCAAGTTTAGTGGCGACCAAAGACACTCACTCGGACTTAATGCAAACAGAAAGAGCAGCTACACCCCGATAAACAGATCACATTCCTTCAGCCCATTGATTTTTTGATCTTTTGACATTTTTCAGTTGCTTCCATTCCCTTCCTTGTCTTTTCCTCAATGTCACAAAACACAAAATGTCTCGGCAATTGATGGCAGGGGTATCTATTAGCTGTCAAGCTGCCTATTTTTTTTTTCCTAGGCACTGGCTAAGAAAGTACAAAATAGAAATCTGAGAACTGGCAAGGAAACAAATCATAGCAATCATCTAATTTAATGCGCTCATCATATTCCGGGATTTTGGCTTTTCCGTATCTGATCTCTCTGGGAAGCAGCTGGAAGGTGACAAGGGGACGGAAAAAAGGTTACATTGAAGGGGTTTTTGTAATTTTTGTCACCAGGTGGAAACAAACTAGAGAAGACTGAGGGAAGGAAAAACAGGAGGAGAACTCCTGGGAGGTTTGGTGAGGTGCCTCCGTCTCTCTCGCAGTGTTCTCCTGCCCGTGCATAGAAACAAATCCGGCACAGTATGAGCCTCTCAGCTCAGCCGCACTTGGGGTGATGCTGGACATGAAATGGATGCAGCTGGCACTCGGAAAACTTGTAAAATTATTTCACAGCAGAAGAGAAAAAAAAAATAATTGTGAGACACTCATGACTGATGGTAAACCTGGCTGCTTTCTTTTTTCTTTCCAAAATTTCATTTTGGACATTTTACTGTTTGCAACAGCCCTTGCCAACGCTGATCAGAACGAAGGCAAGGCGCAGCTTACATATTATCTCCTACAATTTCAGCAGATGACTGTAATCTGTGCTTAGAAGATTTTTGGTTTGAGCAAACAAATAATCATCAGAAAGCATTAACAATTGTTTAGAACACAAGCGAAGCAGACTGAAATACACAATGAATCACTGTATTTAACAGTAATAAGTAACATACAAAAAATTTTCTAGGCAAACTATAAATCTTCAGAAGATAATTACGTAAAAATTCTCCGCGAATACTTGTGTTTGGTTTTGAATGCAAACCCTGAAAAAATCACCAGAGAAACTGCTTCTTTTGATTTTACAAGATTTCATAAAGCAAAGAAGTGAGTGGCACAAGAAAGATGAATTATTTTACAAGCAAATATACCAGTGTCATTCAAGGAACAGACACTGCTACAGACTGCTTTAAACACAGAAGGGAGGGTAAAACAGAATGAATATGTCCTGTAACAGCTTTTTTTTTTAATGTTGTTTTGCATGTGAAATTTCTAGGAATATGCCTTTTCAGTTAGGGCCCGATCCTGGTAATCAATTGCAAATGGGAGTTTTGCCTGAGAAAGGACTTCAGAGTCTGT
Organism: Leptosomus discolor; assembly: GCF_034619465.1. Classification (NCBI taxonomy): domain Eukaryota; kingdom Metazoa; phylum Chordata; class Aves; order Leptosomiformes; family Leptosomidae; genus Leptosomus; species Leptosomus discolor. The sequence goes on from NC_141396.1 coordinate 10,421,370, forward strand.
GACTGTATTCAAACAAGGCTGCTGGACCGCGGGCAGGGAACATGGTTTTGCCTTTTTTCTAAAATTTATACTTCTGACAAGAATAGTCTCATTTTTGCTAATGACTTTGCCACTTATTTTTTTGGTTGAAATTGCATCCACTTGGAAGAATAGAGCTCAGGAAATTTGCCTAGAAAGACAGAAGAGGGTAACATCTGTTAAGTATAAAGGATTTTCTCCAAAAGATCGAGGAACACTACATGATTTCTTCTAAAACCTGAAATACTGTACTGCATGCCAGGAATAAGCTTCTTTCCCCCCTTTAAGTAAGTTCAAGTCAAAAAAGCAAACAGGCGTGGACTTTGAAATATTTTTATCAGATTAAAATATAAGAAGAGAAGAAACCTGGAGAGCAGCTAGTTTAGCTTCTGCAAAAGCATACCTTAACTTTGCTGTTTATAAGGAGAGTTTATCGGTGTTCAGGTAAACCCCCGGGCTTGAAAAGAAGAAACAGATTTTACAAAGTACCCCTTCTATTTTATTCTCCCTTGTCATTTCAGTCCGGAAATCCCGGCGATCATCCTGGCTATTCATGTGTTGATATTATCAGAGGTTTAAAAAAAAAAAAACCCATGTCTGATGAATTAAAACATGTGACTGGCCAACAGCAGCAGCCAAACTGACCACAGGTTAGCGATGGGGATGAACTATGGTTATGTTTTTTTAAACCTCGCGCTGTCCTTGAAACGGAGGCTGCATACGGCTCCATTAGATACAGCTACGGTGCTCTTGATCTATTATTTACAAAGAAAAACCCTTCACTACTTAAGTGGCCCCTTCTACTTCAGCCTTCAATTTCAGCCGCATCAAACAACTTGGAAGGGGGGGTCGAATGGGAGGGGAGGAGGGAAAACTTGAGTTCATAATATAATTCTATGCAAGAAAAAATTATACTCGAGTAAGAAAACTCAGAATGCCCAGAATAAGGTTTTGCATCCAAACTGCAGACTTATCAGCTTCATCCACAAAAGCTTAAATGATAATAGTCTTGGTTTTTAATAAAACTATGTGAGGTTTTGACATAAAATTTATACACAGACACACAAAACAATTTATCTCCTCTTTAAAAGGCAAGATGAAAGACTGAATGAGAATTGCAGGACTTCTCATTGCAAAAATCACCGTTTTTCATTAAAATATAATTTTGCATTAAATTCTATAATTATCAAGACTATTCTTTAAGTCATACTGCATTCAATCTAATTAGAAAGCTTAGATCTCACCTTTGTACTGAACTTTCAACTCTCTGATGCCAATTAGAAACTATTTTAAATGAATTTCCCAATTAAACTGACTCCTGTGATCAATTCTGACATATGATAAAACCCAGAATTTTCAGGGAGGGGAAAAAAAAAAAAAAAAGAAAAAAAGGAAAAAATGAGAGGCATAGATGTACAGCCTGTCTGTATTTCTGAAAATATTTTGCCTGGGTTTTGCACCCTTATTATGAAGAATATCTCATCTCCTACGCTTGGAACAACCTCTCAGAAACAGCTCATATCAAAAGTGTTTAAACTGCAATTAGTATTGTTTCATTATTCAGCACGTTTCCATTTGCAATAAATACCTTGTTTTATTACGCTCTATATTTGGTTCTCCTGTTATAAACTATCACACTAGATGAATTATAAATGTAAACTATTAACAGTTTAGATTCTTTTAAGTTGTTATCAATTTCAGGCTTTTGACAGCTTAAAGGAAATTCAGTAAACATACCTCCTCTCCTCTAGAAAACGGCTTCTATGAAGCCAACAGCCATCTCACAATTAATAAATGGCTGCATTCTCCTTTTGTGGAGAACAAAATTAACTGGAGTTTCCCATATAAAAGACCATATAATTAACATTAGTAAAATGTGTTAAGTTACATTTAAGATATTAAGGCAGTCTAATTATGTCAATGAGCCATCTAACTCCTGTTTGTATCAATTCAATTTATCTTCATTTCAATCAATGCGGCTTGACGGATAGGTATCATTAGAAGTGACAAAGCATCACGCTGCAGAAAAACGCAGGACAAGGCGATATCCTAGATAAGGCAGCCTGAGAGACCTTCTAACGTTGCGTAGCTGGAAATGACTCCTTGTATACACATCATTGCCTTCACTAAGGGTGTCTACAAGTTATCATTAGGCACATTCATTGTTAAAGACTAACCAGGTCAGTGTTTCTGATCAGGTTGCAAATTAGACCAATTGAAGTGTTCTTAACCTACAGACTGGTGTCAGTAAGGACCTAACGGTGCTGAAGCTACATAGTAATATGCGCCAAGTACACACCATTACTGCACATTTCATGCTGAACACAAACAGATTTAAGCAAAACGTTGGGGGGGGGGGGGGGGGGGGGGGCGTGTACAGAGAATACAAATTACACAGACGACATAATGCTGTTGTTTTAGTGCAATTCTGATGCAAAGCAATTGTTCCATGGCAAACACATTAACCAAAAGTGCAGACTTGGGCAATGAGAGCATTAGAGGTGCAGATAAACATGTCATTATAAAGCCAAGGAGCCAACATGCATTTTTATTTCAAATTATAATCCTGCTGGCTTTCCATATAATAGTTAAATAATAGTTTTCAGAAATACAAATGATGGCTAAATGAGGGGTTTAGAGTCTGATCTAGCACAAGCATTATACTTGGCTGAAAAAGCTGATGTGGTAAGGAGGGGGGAAGAGTAAAATCGTTTCACTTTTTACACTTATTATTTTTTTCCCCCATCCTATTTTCCTGCATGGATTCTAGAGGCAAGTGTTGCATCCTGCCTGCTCTCATCAGTGGGGCACGGCATGCAAGTCAAACCAAATCCACGGAGCATTAACATACAGAAAATACCTGTGTGACCAATTCAGATGTTGACATTTTGCAAAGTTAGGTTTTTGTTTTTCTTGCATTGAAATAGCATGCAAGGCATTCATTCAAACTATGTGAGCTATTGGTTCTTCCTTGCTTGACTGCTAAGTGTTGGATAAAATGGGCATGGCAGTTGTTGGACTATTAGAGGATTGTTATTCTGAGAACTTCCTCATGGGTTGGCTTTAAACAGATACAACAATTAATAGCTGTAGGACTAAGAATTGAAGGGATACAGCCAAAATTATTAAAAACACACAAGAAAAATTTACGCAGGATGCACAGGATTCTGCAGTATAGTAATTCACTAAAGAAATTTGTTTCATATATGAATTTAGAGGTTTGGTGTTTTAAAAAAATAGATCCCCATCAGCAAACAACAGAGATCTCCATGTTAATGTCAATCATATATTTTCTAATCACTGCACAGAAGTAGGGACTACATACAGAGACCATGTCCATTAATCAATATGCAAAGAATATATTGTCTCAAGAGTATGTATTTATGGTTATAAGTGAAGATGATTATGCTGCATGAATTTCTGAGCTGCGAAACTATCAGTTAACAAATGGGAAGCTGACCTCAATTTAGAGTCACGTCCAATGATCTCCTTAAAGGCTACTTGTGAAGTAGAATTAAGCTGAAATGAGTGACAAGGTAGAGAGGACATGGGACATTGCATGAGAAACAGTGACCAGCTGGAGCATTTCGGGTCAGCTGATAAGCGAACTGTAAAATCGCCTGATCTGGGTCATTACAACTGATAAATGCAAAGAAATAATAACTTGTATATGCACTCAAAGCTGTTTCGGTGTTGTCATAACACCCTGTGTTGGTCTCTATCAGCTGGACAAGTCCAGCACAACCTACAGGAGGATCCCCTCAAGTGGGATCCAAAGCCTCAAGCTGGTGAGTTTGGACTGTGCTGGAGCAGACTAGATCAGGAAACATCAGGAAGGGCTTCTAGAATTCACCTCCACAACTCAAAACCCCAAATCATCACCATTTTATGATTACCAGTGAGTACTCCCAGTTCTTCCCTCTACAGCGCTTGTTCTGTTTGTATGAGCACATGCACTGCAGGTTTAAAAAAATGGAACAACCACAACTCCATGTAAAACACAGAACAGAAGAAGAAGGAAATTAGAAAGTGTCTTGTTAATTAAAAAAATAATTAAGTAAAAGCTTTTCAGACAACCTGACTCAAATTCTGAATGAGCTGCTTCACAGTTTAGAGAGTCCAAGCCAAATGACAGTTACAAGCTGAAATCAAGTGTTATTACAGACTACTATCTAGACATGGGCCAAACTAAACATGGCTTTGAATGCTCTTATGCTCTTAACATGAACCTGATCCAAATTCTACCACTTGTTCTCATCTCAAATTCAGCTCGAAACCAGGAAAACCTGAATGCTTTAACATGTACTTTGAAATTTTTTATTCTGAATACAATGAGCAAAAATATACACAAGCCAAAATAAACCAGTGACCCAGGATCTTGAAAAGTAAACTGGAAAGTAAAATAAAGATTAGGATGGATCTTTTATAAATCAGTTTTCCAGAGAAGGAATACGCATACACACACACTGCATTGTATGTCTACAGACCGCATGTGCGCACCAATTGCTATTACCTATCTGCACATGTAACAGCAAACTTCAGTGGCTCTTTCATAACATAGCTTGAAGTTATTTCAGCCTTGTTTTTCATGTGTTTACAACCTGGCCTCTAACTTTTGTTCTGGGGTGAAATACAGCTGCGCAACATCTGTTTCCAGGAATATTAAATTATTATTAAAAATGTTTTAAACAAATTAAAATTAATGTGTTTGGGACTTTCCAGAGAAACCGTCGCTCTCCATGGTGTGATGGGGCTGTCAAGTGTTAGGAAAACCAGCATAACCTGGAATACAACCCTTTTTCTATAAAGAACAAAGGCGATACCAGTGACTCTTGCATTGCCCCTCTGTGCTGAGCTGGATGGACTATCTAGCAATAAAAAGACACAGTCGACATTTCTGCTGATGTTATATTTACACATGGGAAGCTTGGAGGCAGTCTAGAGCTAGAAGCTGTCAAACAGCAAAGAATCTGAGTGGCAATTTCACCTTGAGAGGGTGGCATTGACAAAGGTCCTTCCTTCCTCCTTCAACTAATCCTCACAATAAGTGGGAATCTCCCCATCTTAAAGAAACTCATCTTCACAACACTTCTGCAAGGCAGGGGAAAGCCTCCATGCCCAATTTACAGAAAGAACACAAGACATGAGAAAGGCCATGTAATTTGCCTCATTTGGCCAGCAGTGGGACATGATTCTGAACCCACACTTGGAGCTATCACCCCACAAGCCAGTCAGTTAAAGTAATTATGCATCTGACCTTAAACAAATAATACGAATTCACTGTTTAAAAATTAAATCTTCCTCTCATTCTCTACCTTGGAAATAACAAGGTATAACGAGACCCAGCCCATGGCCAGGCTGAGTGTGATTATTTCTGTGTAACGATGTGTAATACTTAAAGATGGTCAAAAAGCTGGTTGGTATCCCAGGACAACCCAATACCCTCTTTCTTCCTATTTCCTCCCTCCCCCAAAAGTCCAGTTGTTCTGAGGGGATAGAGATTAATGATATTCATACTTGAATAATAGCTACAGGGAAAAAGCAAGCAAATATATTACAGGACCCAAATTACAGTACTAAGAAAATACATTGTGCTGTGATGTAGAGGTATAAGTGAATTAATCCTGACATCTGTTTTCTTTTGCAGAGGAATTAGGCATAGGTTGAAGATGACCTTGCAAGAAGCATGCAAGGTGATCAACTAAGAAGGTGCAGTGGTGCCCACTGCTGTCCCGCGTTAGGGAGATAGTACTCTGACCTCCTAAAGCACACACTACAGCCTTGCACAGGGTTTACACCAAAGGTCACCCCACTTTGTACACAGAAACAGCAGGGAATCCCACGAAGAGCTACTGTGCAGTCAGTGCATTCGGTGCAGTACAGATCACTCAAAGACCCAGCTCAGCTATGGCCTGTAGCAGTAGTCCAGTAGACTGCCACTCAGTCAATTTTTCTTTAAATTTTGATTTTTTCTGACCTTAGAAGGACATTTTATCTGGAACTGCAACAGCATGCAAGAGATTACTATCACAAAAGCTATTTTCATCTGGTCATGTGACTTTTTTCAAGAGTCATCGTGGTGCTTCCTGGCATTAAGACACTTGTCAAAGCATCTTTGTGGCACATCTCCAGACTTTCAACCAAATCTTCATGCACAAGTCTAGCCCAATGGTTGAAAAGTGAACAAAGGCAGCAACTCTGGCAGGTTACAATGCTCTTGCCATATCCTTGGCTTCAGACTCACGTTTTCTGAAAGACGTGACCTAGTGTCAGTAAGCGAGAACCGATGCAGTTATGGGACTACATGCCAAGATTAATATATGTATTGAAGAACTTTGTGCCTCCATAGCATTTCACTAATATTTTTAAAGAAAATACATTAGCATGGAAGGAAATGTGGCTCCTGCATAAACAGAAGTGCTGTTTTTCAGAAAGGTTTTAGAATCAGACACACAATGCACGCTTGAAAAATAAAGCCACACTCAATAGGCTTTTCTTAGTGAGCCCAAATGTCTTACAAGGACAAAGAAATCCTGGTTTTAATGAACTCTCTAAATAAGTTTTTACATAATATATTTTTTTTAAGTGAATAAACCTGTTTTAACGTGATAGCTTCTGTAGGGCTCAAGAAACATTCCAGTCTATTGTGCTGGCGGATTAATTCTATTCACAAAGAAAGAGTATACCAACATGTCCGATTATGCCCAACAACTGCAGAGATCTGCACGAATTAATGGTGTGCTTACACATGTGTGCTGAATCATCAAATGCCCTTTAAAGCAGGGAGAACCCATATCTCTGCGAACTTCCAGCCTTCGTTATGCGAGTTACTTAAGGCCTTGCTCTTGCAAAGTATGAGTCACCCTTGTTGAGACTCCTTGCACAAAGGACTCCTTGCACAAAGGACGCTCACAGCCCGTGGCCTCTGCTGGAGGAAACAACCACAGCTTAGGACAATACCACGCTCTGCTGCCTGCTCTGCATCTCCACTAGATGTAAGTAAACCTCAAGCACAATCTGCTGGCATCTAACCTGCTGAACTGCTATACCCTCCTGACCTGTAACAGCTCAGAAACAGGGATGTATCCCCTTCTCCATGGAGTGGTATGGCAGCCCTCCAACAGATCAATGAGGTGGAGGGCAGCAAGCAATAACGTTTTAAAAAGTCCAAGCTAGATGCACTGGATGATCTACACTGCAGCCCAGCACTTGCCCGACAGCTCTACTTTTGGTTAAAGTGAATTTTTTGGTTTGCAAATATGGGAAGTGGGAATACTTTGGGTGAAACCTGGCCCCAACAAAGGATGAGAAGCTTTGCAACGCATTCTCCCTGAGGGCAGCATTTTGTCCGTTTCTTTTAAGACAACATCAGGCAGGACATGAAGTAAAGGATTCCTTTTTGCATTTCACAGAGCAGGTATTCAAATACTGGAGGCTATCAAAAGAAAGAAGAGCTTCACTTTCTGCTACCTTCACTAACAGACTGAATTTAAAAACAATTAGAGTCCCTGGGGAAAAAAATTAATCACAAAATCATAGCATTTAAAGGGAATAGCTTGTATTACACACAGTAGAGTTGCCCCCAACTCAAGATTTGAGGCTCATGGATGTCAGCAATTCTTGATGTTGCTGTAATCAGCTCTTCGGTTTCACCTTCTGCTTCTTGGGTCTGAGCAGAAGAAAAAAAAAAATTTTCTTTCTTTTGGGACAGGGATTTAAGAGGAAGCTGTTGATTTCAATCAGCCTTAGTCTTTACCCTGTAATATGGTCCTGAATGCAAAGTCTTGTGTCTTTCTATTTAGGTAACAGACTCCCATGCTACGGGGCCCCACAGAAGGCTCAAATATACACAAAGAGAATACCCATGAGTGACTCTTCCTACAGCTGATCTGGTAGAAATCCTTCCACCTGCAAAGACACGCTTTTGTGCAACGTCCCGCTCCAAGATGGGCTGTGTGAAACCACAAAAATGCAGCTCCGACGGCACAAGCTCCATCTGCGCCATGAAGACTATTAAAGCTAATCCAGCATTCCTAGACTGTGGTGCGAGACATTCCCAGTATAGACCTGCTCCAGCAGTGCTCTGCCAGTGAGCTAAGTACTCTAAAACCATAATTCGTCTCGTATTTCTGCAGCCGCCGCGCCAGGTCAGCCCATCCCGGCTGCTCACCCCTACGTGTTGCCACCGCCAGCATCCTGGCAGCACAGCTGGTGGCCAACGTGCAGGGTGAACCAGACAGTGGGACCGACCCCAGCCAGGACCATCGGTCTGTCTGCTTTGTGGGTGGGCTATTTTTAACCCAGAGCCCTTCTCTGTTTGGTCTCCCAATCGCGGCAGTACAGATGAGAGCATGGTTTATCATCTGCCTGACTGGGTCCAACTGTGGGCTGCAGCCCAGGTCTGCAGGTTTCCACCACGGCTCATCCGATTCCACAGTGAACCAGTTTGGGAGGCTAAATCCACACACTAAGAAAAAAAGAATAATAAAGAAGTCCTCCTCTGCCAGGTTATCTGCCGCCACAGCTTTCTGAGTTAGCTGACAGGAGTCAGAAACACCAGCACCAGGGTAAGGAGAAACAGCAGAGCCACGGTGAGGCCATTCCCTTCAGCTGCCTTCAGTCTGATGCTGTGTCAGCTAGAGTGCAAAATTGTATCCCAAAGACAGTGTGCATGGTGGGGGCAACTGCTGAAGCTGGCACGGGCACTGAAAGAAAAGCTTGTCAAACTATACCCTTGGAGAACACACAATTTAAACTGGCGAAAGCAAGCTTTTGCCAGCATGGCTTCACAACGTTTTGCCCTCCAGTGAGCAAAATCAACCATATCATCAAAAGCGCAGTTTTACTGGCATAATTGCATCTACGGAATCACAGGGGATTTTGCCTGAACAGCTACAGCAGTGTTAGAAAAAAATAAATACAAAACACACTTCATCGTATCCTTGACCAATGTAGCTGTGCTGCCAAAACTCTTTATAGCAGACCCAGCCCATATTACTGTCACACCTCATACCAGAAAAAACATTTTTTTTCTCCACTACCTCTGCTGCTTAGTTTAAGCTCTGCAGTTCAGGCAACAGAAACCAACTTAATTTTCACTTCTGCTTATACTCAATTGCCATTTTCAGGTTTACAGACCTGATGGAGTTCAAATACTGCAGGGGGGAGTTTGAAACCAACTGCCTTCCTCTTGAACGGGCTTTGTAGATATAGCTTTTCATAAAAAACTGAGGGAATCCTGGCTGTGAGAAACTTTCTATCACTATTGCTAATAACAGGAACTCTCTTTACTAAGCATGCAGTCAGGTTTCTATAACCATTACATAGGTAGATAGTTCTTGGCTAGCCAAGGTGTAACTGCAGCCATATGTGAGCACCTTAACCTCGCCCCCATGATTAGCAACACTGTCTTCCAGTCAATGTTGAGTGGCAGACCCCTGTCGGGATGCTAAAAATAGATACAAAATTAGAAAGTCTCTTTTCAGATGTTACTGGGAAAAATCACTCTGGGAGAGACGAGTCACGGCTGGCGGGCTGCAAGGTGAGGAACGAGCAGAGGCAACTGTGTGGTGATGGTGCCCACCACAAAAACAAGCACAGGAGGCAACAGCCACGCACTGGACTACAGACATGTGTGTTTTGTCACCTGGATGGACATGCTCACCGCCTGAATGGGACTGTGCCATACCCTCACACTCCCACAAACTTCTTCATTTACTTTATAGCTGCTGCTGAAGAGATGGAGCATGTTTGCATGGGATGCACCTCAGCCTGTGGTTGCTGAACTTCTCCACACACTTCACTCTGGAAAACAAGACCATCAGTGTGCCCACGACGTCGGAGCAGCCCTCTCCCATCCCCCTGCCCGCATCCACACTCCCCTGAGCAGCTGCCCCAGCCTTAGCTGCCTGCCCGAGGAGCACGGAGGCACCACAGAGGGTTTCCAGGTTCAGTGAGCACTTTGCTGCCTTTCAGCAGGCAGAGGACAGAGCCCCATGGCCACCCTGGGCAGAAGCACCAGCCCCACAACCTTCTGCTGCCAGCCCAGCCAAAGGGCAAACTTTGGAAAACGCTCCATCCAGAAACAACCATGGGGTCTTGCTCACTTGTACCTTTTGTGCCTTTCTTTGTCCCAGTTACCAGGGGAATTTACATTAGAAGAGTAACTCTGTTTCCTAAAGGCAAACTGAAAGTTTTAAAATTGGCTTAAGAGCTAAAATGGGTAACAGAATATATGTGCAAGTTTAAGATTACCTCTTCATCATTTTACAACTGCAAAATGTTAAGGAAGAACTCTCCTCCTGCTCTGCACTTGGCAAATCCAGAGTTAAGGGCAAGACTGCTTCATGTGTGGTTTTTTTCTTTCTTTCTTTTTTAAAATCACTTCGCTACTGGAGGGAAGCCTGAATTCAGAGAGTGGTGGCTACCTCTACAAAGCATAGCCTCCATTTACCAGTATGGGGAAAAAAGAGAGAAAAGAACTCTGCTAGGTTTCTTGAAAGCATCTGAGTTTTTACCAAGTGGCTCAAATAATATTAATGAATTACACACCCTCTGGAGCAGAGAATAGCAGCTCTAACTCATGACCTCCAGCAATTCACATTGGGTTGATTTAAGAGGTTGTCACTTCCACCCCTCTGGTGAGGACTAATACTCCCAACAAGATGGCATGTATCAACCACCGCAGTCCGCAGCCCAACACGCTGACGGTGGTTTAAGGTCATGCACGGGAGCTAGCGCCCATCCTGCTCCGCAGCTTCTCCTGCTCCGATGGTGGCCAGGGCAGACAGCTCTAGTGCCAGCTCGTGGGTCAAGGCCCTGAAACTCATGGCTTGTACTCCCTGTGGTGTCTGCAAATTATAAGACTATCTATCCTTCCTGGCTGGAAACTGCCAACAGTTTTTTTTTTAAAGTTAGCCCAGTAGCTTTTTAACCACATTGCTTAAGAGCTCCCCACAAGACCATCCTACAAATCTGCAGCAAGAGCAACTACGTCAACTACAGTCAGCAGACTGCAGCTTGCATCTTCAACCGGCAAATCCTCAGGGCCTTGTTATTTGTCCAACATGAACAATAAACTGTGGTGGCTTAGAAATACTGGAATAACATCATCTGACCCTGAACAGCCATTTTTGAGACTAATTTGCCACCTCTGCATCTCAAGATAGGAGGCCATTTGTTGGAATGGGGGACCAGGGCAGTGCCCGGTCAGTCCCATGTGAACTGAGGTGACATCTGCGTGGCGCATTGGACGAGGCCACTGCAGAGCAGAACGGGCTTTGAGGTCCCAACCATGCTGACTGCCCCTGCGTGCCTCCCTCCTGGTTTACCCCCGGTCCATGCCTGCTCTAATACAAACCAGACACAATTTCCACCCATGGTGTCATTGTGTCTGCTCCATGCAGAACTAATGCAGCAGTTCCCGAGGACTGCAATACCAGGCTCCGCTTTAATGAAGAAAATGGGTTCTGCCAGCTCTTTGCCCCCTCCATACCTCCCTCCTTCACGTGACATTATCTGTTCACTGCTATGAATGAGGGTAAGTCATGTGAACAACTTACCACCCTGTTTGGATGGATGACTGTTTTCCCAACAGAAGAAGCTAATCCAGAAGCAGATACACCAGCCTAATCTGGAGAAGAAGGATGGCCACAGCCATCTCTTATGCCCAGTGAGCTCCCTGGGGCAGCACCCCCAGGCTCTGCAGATAGCAGTTTCCCTCCTCCTTTGCATCTCTCTTGTGGCCACACAGGCAAAGTTAGGATGCAGTCGGGTCTTTGCTTCTTTTACTTTTGCTCTCTTGGCCCCTTCGTGCTGGCAGGGTACTACCAGTAGAGGAGTTTTCTTTCAAGGCACCATCACAGCAGCCCCAGCATCCCAGAAGAGTTGTATAGACGACATCCTGACTCAGTCCAGATGGATATGTGCAGGAGAACTGACAATCAAAGCTGAAGCAGAAATATAGGAAGTCTGAAAAAAAAATATTCCAGACTGACACAGCTTGCTTTTGATAGTGTAAATACATGTTAAAGCACCATGGGATTTGCCAGGAGGGCTGCAAAGAAGACCTCAAGGATCCTGGTCTGAAAAACCATGGTGGTAGAGACAGAGTTGTGCTCGCATCATGCTCACCAGAAGCTGGTAACAAACGCAGGAGGATTCACAAGGTCTCACTCAATTTTAGCATCTACCCATGCCAGCTGCCCGCAGGACTGGATTAGTTTTTACAGATGACACCCCACCAGGTGGTGTTTTGCCATACCTGATAGCTATCTTGAGCACTGGCCTGGACAAGCCTAGTGCCATCACACCAGCAGCATCCTTTTGCTACACAGATGCACACCAGGACATGGCAGCATGGTCCAGCAGGGATGACACCTTTCTCCCCCTCACTGGGTTCTCCTTCCACTTGTGGCCATAGCTTCTGGCACAGGTGGAGAAGGTTGTCACCAGTGGGATGTTGCCTTCTGGCTTTGGGACTAGTTCATGGGAGTCTTACAGGACCTTGCAGCTCCCAGCAACGGGACACCTTTCCAGTCAGCAGGCTCATAAGCAAACTTGCCCATAGAAAGTTAAATAAAAAAAAAACCCAAAACCCACCTTGAACAAGTCAGTAATCAAACGAACCAGCCCCACAAACACCAAATCAGATTATTAAGCAAGGCCCTTTCCCCGGTTGATGAAATTGCAGGCAGAAGTGATGAGGAAATTGTACTTTCTACTCACCTACTGATCTGCACAGGAGCAAGGACCTCTGTAACTACTGGTTACCCACACTGCTGAAGTTGATCCAGCAGATAGTCCCACTATGCGGAGAAAAGCTACCATTAAGCAAGAAGATAGCTATTCCCATATATAATTTCTACCAGCTTGAATGAAGTTAGGCACAATCACCTTTCAAACATGGAAATTAGACCTACTTAAACTAATAAGTCATACGCAAATGGCTGGCTAAGAATCATAGAATCATAGAATTCATTGGGCTGGAAGGGACACCCAAAGGTCATCTAGTCCAGCCCCCCTGCAGTGAGCAGGGACATCTTTAGCCAGATCAGGTTGCCCAGAGCCCCATCAAGCCTGATCTTGAAAGTCTTCAGGGATGGGGCCCCCGCCACCTCTCTGGGCAAACTGTTCCAGTGCTTTACCACCCTCATGGTAGAGAACTTCTTCCTAATATCCACTCTAAATCTACCGATTTCTAGTTTAAAACCATTGTCCCTTGTCCTATCGCTACGTGCCCTTGTAAACAGTCCCTCCCCATCTTTCCTGTAGGCCCCCCCTCAGGTACTGGAAGGCTGCTATAAGGTCTCCCCTGAGTCTTCTCTTCTCCAGTCAACCCCAACTTCAACCCCAACTCTCTCAGCCTGTCTTCACAGGAGAGGTGCTCCAGCCCCCTGATCATTTTTGTGGCCCTCCTCTGGACCCGCTCCAACAGGTCCAGGTCCTTCTTGTATTGAGGGCTCCAGAGCTGGATGCAGTACTCCACTAACTCAAGAATTCAATTAAAATTAAGTAAATAAAAAGAACTATGCATAGCAAAATATGTTCCGGTAGTTCTACAGAACAGAAAGCTGAGACCTACAAGGGCTGTGTTTCCATGCCCTGACTCTGCCACTATCTTAGCTCCAGGACTTTAACGCTTGCAATCTCTTCCTCCACAGACTTATTCAAGATGATCAGTTTCAAAAGCGTTACACGAGCGGGAGGAAAGGAAAAACTTTGCACCAATACTGCACTCAAATCCAAGTTCCATTCTCAAACCTAACATGGACTTAAATGCAAGACCTGTGAGTGCCAGGATGTCACTGTCCAAAACTGCACAAATTTTTCACTGAAGCTGAGCCTGTTCTAGCATTGGGGTAGAAAAGGGAGTTACCATGAGAGGACTGCTCCGTGCATGCAGTCCCACTGATCCCCTAAAACTAATGCTGGAAAATTCATCTCTCTATCATCAAGTAAACCGTTAACATTTTCTAATTATTAAAAACTACTCCAATGACATTTTTTAATTTGTGATAAGTATCAAGACAAAATTACAGTCTCATGACAGCAGTTAAAATTCACTCCGAGCATGTGCTTTGGGTTGAGGAATGATTTTGCTGTCTCCAGAAATGAAATTTGCCTTATTATAATAACAGTACATAAGCCTCAAAACCAAATTAATATTTCTTTGGGTAACTGCTGTGGTCATGTGCACAGCCACTAACATGCTGGTCAGCTGAGCTGAAGAAGTGATTATCTGTGAGAGAAGCAGTAAACACTTATACCAGCAAGCATGTATGTGGAACAGATGCAAAACCGTCTGCAGTCTGTTTTTTCCCCCCTTTCTTTCAGTAACGCACAAGCTACACATTTGAGTACATAGATGTATGCATATACTAGAGGAAAAGCACACACTCACACTCATCCTTCACTTTGTAAACTGCTGTGTATTATATATAAAGTTCTGAATTAAAAAAACCTCGAAAACTATTGGTTAAAATCTTCTACGTATTATTTTATCAAACATGATAGACCCCTTCATGGTTTCAGATGTGGGTGTGGATATCTGCAAATGACTCACCATCGCTGGCCTGGAAGCCCAGGCACGCAGGGGTGGACCATGCAGGGAGGAGCAGGAGGTCCTTCCCCATGCAAGGAGACCTTCCACAGTTCCTGCCTGCACCCTTGAAAGGACAATGGCAAAGCACCTGCCTCTTGCTGAGCTGAACGAGACACGGGTTTTCCAGAATCGAGTATTATTATCTATGTTTGAGGCAAGGTCTGAACTGAACCAGGCAGATAAAAATTAAGAGAATGGAGGGGGAAAGTGTATTAAGCATAACAGAAGGCCATCAATCGAAATCAAGTATGACTGGCAGGGTGGCTTGTGGCTTGCAGGATGAGGCCCTGCAGGAAGCAGGAGCAAACAGAAAGATGTGTTACTTTTAAGCAACTGATTTTGCTGTCAATATCAAGTTACTGGTGAGACTTTTTTTAGGTACAGGATGTCACGAACCCCCCAACTTCGCATTTCCTAAAGCACATCCACACAGAGGCTTCAGACTGCTTCGCAGGGTTGACTGTTCTCCTTGGAGATCCTGGAGCAGATTCATAGTAGGTATAAAATTAGTCACTGCTCCGTGTGGCCAACAATAGTTTATTTTTGGCAACAGTGTGATATCTCTCTCACAAGCATTATTTATTTCTATTGCCTAGATAGGCAAATTCAAGCACAAGCCAGCACTGTCCTACATTAGCTTCCCTTCATGTCTCTTCCCCCTACAAAAGACAGAGGGGGAAAAAGGCGTCTTAATGATGCCCAGGGGGTGCCAATAAGTTTGACTACGGAGAGTCATTTTTGTTAATGGCATTCTGGCTGATGCAGTTTGAGTAACGAGGATGAGAGAATCTTTCACTGTGTTTTTCTAAAGCAAATATTTGGCGCTTTCATCTTCCAGAGCTTTAACATGCAATCTGTCACCAAAAAAACCCGTTTACGTGGGAGTTCATGGAAAAATATATCATGTTTCAGACAGCAATTGAAGAAGGGGGGGATCTATTGTACTGCTCAGAAACGTAATTCATGGAAACTGGGTTGCAAACCACACAACTAGGTATTATCCCATCTGCAGGCGTGATAAGGCCATAGCTTAACAGTAATGCTTCACCCCTTCCTTCCCAATACCATCTTCGTGCCCATTGTATCAGCCAGGGTACAGGGTCACAAAAGAGTCTCCATCACCACCTGTACAAGGGTCCTTAGCAACTTCCACCCATTTCATAAAAAAAATCTGATTCCTCAGTGCACTCCACAGGTCTGCAGAGTGCCAGCCCCATGCTGTCATCTGCAGCACCTCACACACCTGTCTGCAATTCACACCACCAGTAATAAAACCAGACAAAAAATTCTACAACCAAGCACGCTTCTTCAGGGTTTTGTTTTTCCTGGCTAGGAACACCAAGAACATCATGCACATTATTTGAGCTGCTCCACCTAGTCATTATCCCAAGAGAAAAGGACAGCCACGCTTCTGGTATGTGGAGCCACACAACCAGTACACACACAAGCTCTTCTTGGCCCAGCTGCCTGGAGATTGCCGTGATTTGCAACTGACCCATTGCCCGCCAGCTCATTTCTTGACCACCCTGGCTGTGGCTCCTATTCTCTGTCTGCTTTTGGCATGGCGACAGCATAGGCTGTGTTTTTTTCAGTTGTTGGGTTGTTCCCCCCCTGCCCCCCTTCCTTTTGCTTTGTGCTTGGCCAAACTCCTGTCTTCCTCTCTGCCCATTAATGCGAAGCATCAACGGGAGCAAGCGGAAGGAGGTCACTGAGCACTTGGCTGCTGCACCGCGACGTTGCCACTGTGCAGAGGCCACATGCAAACACCTCCAGCGTGGAGCGGGGTAGCGTAACGGTGGCATTAGGGACAGAAGAGGGCTGACTGCACTTTGGCCATCACTGATCTACTAAAGTAGCATGGAAAATCACTGGAGTCATTCTCGTAGAGACACACAAACAAAAGTGAGGGATTTATTATTTTTCCCCTTGCCTTTACCACCCGGCTAAAAAAAGCAAAAAATCCTCCTCCTACAAGCCCAAGAGTTTTCTTCACAAAGTTCACACAGTGCCCTAATGGCAGCTGACTAATTTATTTTGTAGTGGATTTAACACTTGACCAAAGCTAGCTCTGAGAGTAGACCTGCAACAGAATGTTACGTAGAACTTGGTGGTTGTACGATTAAGAATAATCCATAGGAGTCTTCCACTTGCATTTTCAGACAATGAAGAATGCTTTCGCACCACAGCAGCATAGGGACCAACCATTTCTATTACTGCAAGTACAAGGTTCTGTGACACACCCAAAGTCAAAAAGGGCAACAACCTCCTTGATCTGCAGTCTGCTGTTTTAATACTCAAGATGACCCTTTCCAACTTGCAACATTTCCATTTCCAGATGGAAAACTGCTTCCCTCTTACAACACAAAAATCACAACACAAAAATCAGCTGCTCATGTTTTCTTTACTCTCTGTCTCTGCTCTTCCTTTCTTTCCTTGGCTTATACACTGGGATCAATTACCTAAAGTTTTTGCTCGGCTGAAGTTGTAGGTCTCCAGTCATTACAAAGAGAGGAATTAGATTACAGAGGAATTTACCTGCTGTACACTGCCATTACCTTCGTGAGCAGAGCCGACAGCAAAGTGGTGTACCACACTCACTCAAGCGTGTCTAGCCCGTGCCAGCAACACAGCACTGCTCGGCCGCTCTGTTCCAGGGACAAGACACCCACTGAGCTTCCATCTCCTGTCACAGTCACCTAAATCCTCACCCCACACCCCACCACCCCCCTGCCTAATCCAAACCAAACCACAAGACTTAAAAAGCTCTTACGTCCATTTAGTTTGCATGAAACAGCTCTGGAAAGGGAATTAGTTTTCTCTCATCAGGGATATTTATACCTGCTTAGGAGAAATTACAAAAAAAATGAAGGAGTGCAAGTAGCAGACCAACAAGCCACGTGGGCAGCTGGGAGCACTGACAGCAGCAGGTCTGTGATGGGGTCCACCCCACTCCCTCCTGCTCCTCCGGGAGGGACAGCAGGGAGGACATCACCCTCAGGCTGTTTTACGGTGGGGAAGGAGGAGGAAGAGCCATGTCTTTAACTCCTCTTCCTCCTTCACATCCAGGGCTCCCATTCCCTGTTCTGAGCAGCAATAAGTACTTATGAACCTTACACTTCCTCAACTAAAAAGAGCAGGGCAAGGGAGAAAAGTTGTTTTACTGCTATCTTTTCACATCTGGCTGTCTCCAGGGTGGCCCTTGGGTTTTCACAGACCCTGGGGACATGTCACTGTCTGAGCACAGCCGCGCGCACCACGCGCCCACGTGCCAGCCAGGGACACCCACAGCAACACCCCACCCAGGGGCTGGACTGGGCTACGGGCTCATGCTGCGCTGTCCCATCTGGCTGTACTGCTGCTCGCTGTCATCGCTGCTGGTTTTCTCATCTTTTTCTAAGCTGGAAATACATCTTCAAAAAGAGGCAGGGGGGCCACCCCAGCCACTTCCACAAACGGCGCCATGTTCGCTGGGATGAAGGGAAGAGCGACAACTGCTCTCCTTCTCCCAGCGAGCAAAGGCCAGCAACCAATTTACCTCTGTTTTCAAGCCGTGTTTATCCTTCTCTGGCCACGAGTACCCAACAGCTCTTTCCTGCCTGCTGTGAAAAGCAGGTTTCTCACCTGTCACTTCAGCTTGTTGTAAGCACAAGCCTGATCTGAAAACCACTGGCAGTGATGACATGCTCAAATGAATGTCTACTGATTGAAGGCCCTCGTGATCACCCTTGACCCCAATCCTGTAGATCATGTTAAATCCAACATTATCTCCTTGCCAACTTTGTTTTCCTAAGAGGTGAAAGACAGACGCCGGAGCCTGGACCTGAGGGGCTGAGTGAAGAGCCTGTCAGGCAGAAGGTGGCTGAAGACTGGGAAGCAGGATGAAGAGGCTGACATGCCACTGACACCCTTCCTCAACCCTCCCCCTCTCTCATCTTTAGAAGAATTTTTCTAAAGGTTAAAATTAAAGATAATAAAAGAATAAATTGGAACTTGGACTTTGCAAAGGGAAAAATAAATCTGGGGTGAACTAAATGCCCCCTGTTGTCCTTCACTGGGAAACTGAAAGTAATACTGGGCCAAATAAAGCCTTCTGGTTTAGTACAATATAAGTGCACAGCCCTTTTTGTAAATGCATCTCACCCCTTGAGTCAAGGCATAGCTCTTATTTCGAAGAGCCACATGTGATGCATCTCCTCTCCTTGGGCAATATGCTGCTGCACCACAGCTGGGGCGGACCTCCCTCCAAGGTGGGCACCGCGAGTCCCATCCTCCCCAAGCCATTCTTAGAGGCACCATGAGATGCACTCTTCCAACCTTATGTGACTACTCCATGAGTGACCTGGACGGATTAAACGCAAGCCACAACAGATTGTTTCCATGTGGAAACAACTTTGTCTCTACTCTTCCAAAAATAGTTTTAAATAGGCCTTGGGTAGAAATGACAGCATGCCTCAAGGTATATGAAACCTGTATAGAACAGACACAAGAATGGGATAAAGGGGGGAAGAAAAAAAACCTTAGACTCACACACTGCTTTTTAACTCAGAAGAAACACAGAGACTTAGTAGTAGGTTATTTGCCTGCAAAGATTCACAAATTTATAAAAGGTCTTCTTGAAATGTGTAAACCACAGTCCAACACAGAAAAACAAGCTGTTAAAGCACTATGTAGAAGTGAGGTCATAGTTATATTATTGGACCTGAGAAATGGAAAAGTTGTTGTATGACTAAAGGATTAGGACTGGGCCCAGTAAGTGCGGAACTTTGTATCCGGGCTTATAAAGAACCATCTCAACCAGGAAAGCCATGCAGCTGAGGAGGTGGATTATTGTCTTAACCAGTTCAATTACAAAACTAGTAATAACAATGCAACAGGAAAGAATCGCCATCACACAAAAATTCACGCTCTGGAAATTATTTAAAAGAATCATGCATTTTATTAGGTTTATGAGATTTCATTATATGAATTTAAGAGACTTGGATTGGATCTGTTAACTCCATATAGGTCTTGTCTTCTATAAAATGGCTGGCATGTCAGCAATGCACTCTGGTTTAGCCGTGTCTGGTGAGATTTCACATACTACACTTATTTAAAAAAAAAGCGTGCCACCCCCAGCAGTTTATAGAACATACAGTGGAAAATCCAGGAGCGGTATCATTCCATAAACACATTTAATACTCATACACATTATATAAATATACACGTATAGGCGCATACACACACAATAAGGAGGATAATTAGGCAATAAATTGTGGAAACATGATAAATTGCATTTATCTGGCACCTTTGATTGCTTCATCTGTTCTCTCCTCACTAATCCATCTCTGCGGAGACTGGTTTCGAAGATTAAAAATCCCTGAGAAGTTTAAAAAAACAGCCATATTTTTTTTTTAATTAGCCTTGAAAGATTTGCTTGCTTACCACTATAACTTTGCACATTTTTTTCATCCAAAAATAATCTTGATCCAACATGCAGAATGAGGAATATTCACTGCTGGCTTAGACTGAAAAAAAATCCGTGTAATATGGTTGGGAACGTTACACCCTATGGTGTAGGGAATCTTCCTTTTTCCAGTCATACATTGCTCATAACCCACCATCGTTATGTCAAGAGAGATTTTATTCAACATTTAATTTGGTAAACAGAGATGGTGCTGAAAGGATCTTTACATTTTAGTGGGCTCAAATTATAAGCAGCAGGACAGTAAGAACATTCAGACATGCCCAAAAGGGGGTGTTCATCAAACTGCCCTTCTCTGAACTAATCCCAACGACATAGGTTTGTTATCAGAAATAACCTGCTCTTAGGCAATTATAGGTGCACTGTTTTGCCTTCACAGAACACACCCTATTATTGTCATTATTAAACCATGTTTAATGACCTAAACACAATTACTTAGGGTGACTTGCCTTTAAATCTGTATCGATAACTAAACAAAAGGAAGTGAATGTTCCATTTTCTACTGTATTTACTTACTTGGCAGTATTTGCACAACTGATTTACCAACCTTAATGCTATGTGCAGAGACGTATTTACCATCTGATTGGGAAGGAGCAGGGAAATGTGAAGGCTAGGAGGGAGCAGAGGGGGCACACCCTCTTCACGCAGCAGCAGCCGTGCTGCTTGGCAGGAGCGGACCCATTCGGACAGGCTGGAATTCCTGCCAGACCATCAGTCTATTTTTATAAAAGCCAAGTTTGTTTATCAGCCACGGCCATGAAGTCACCACCTCCTGAAAGCTTTTGAGAAGCCAGTGTGAAATAAGCTTCATCCTCGTTCCTGTTAGAACAGTCTCACTCTTACAAACAGCTACAGGTGGGCCAGGTCCAAGTCCCAAAGAAATGACGGCACCCACAATCTCAGCGGGTTCACCCTTGCTAAAGCCAGCAGTGGGTCTGAGCACGTCGGCTCCAAGCCAGCGAATCTGACCCGAAGTGAAAGTTAGCACTTTTAAAAGCATAACCATGAGCGTAGGGCACTGGGCCACATGACCTCCAGAGCTTTCTTCCAAAGGAAATTATTCTGTGACGCAAAGAATGACCTCCACTGTCACATCACATAAGAACACCTCCCACCCAAATCCTACATGTAATGTTCTTCCACTGATTTTGATCAAGGGATACATCTACTCACAGTGATACATACAGAAATGGGGTAGAGGAAGGCACATTATAATCTTGATTCAGCACAGGAGGTTAAACTGATAACAGTGGGAATGTCCATGATCATATTCCAATGGCCTCTCCAGAAACTATGAGGGGGAGGGTCTTATGTGTTGTCCCACCATTCTCTGTATTCCCACAGAAAAGTCTCTTCTTCAGATTCCTCATATAGGAACACCTTTCACTAATAGCAAGTTTTCCAAACAGACTCTTAGGTAGGCAAATAATCTAGTCTGGTCCCCGAATCCTCCAGAGATTTCCAGACTGTATGAACTCTGCAGCACTGAAATCAAAGTCAGAATATTAAAAAAGGTACCAGGTTGAAAAGTAGATCTGTGGCATGACTAGATTTAAGCCATGTTTTATCAACATTGGTCGATTAAAGTGACAAGACAGTCCCTACTTTCATGCCGTAAGAAGGACTATGTTTTGGAACAGCACCGCTAGGAGTCAACTCTTAATTAGGAATGAAGCCAAGTAATAATTGGATTCATTTTTTAATATTAATAGGACAGAACAATTAGACAAGAAAAAAGTAAATCTCAAAAATCTGAAACAGGATTGTAAGCAACAACTCCTTCAAGCAATGAGGAGTTAGGAATTTCATCACCAGCTCATGGGCTGATGAGGCACAAAGTACAAAGTACACAGTTACTCCAGTAAATTTAGGACGTTGCCTGAACTCCTTAAAGTTGTCAAAACCCACAAATACTTTTTTCTAGGTAAGAGAGAATATTCTGCGTTAACAGCTTCACTTCTCTTCTGCACCTAAACTTAAAATTTTGGAGAAATGCTTGCATACACCTAGAGCAGGAAATATCCATTCATTGTTTCTCCTTAGGAATACATGTGAACTCCAAAGGGTGAGAGATAAGGGCTAAACAAAAGTAAATAATTTCACAACAAAAGAAAGCATTAATAAATTCATCTCATGAGCATCTTCAAGCTTCATTAGAAAACCGAGAGTTAAGGTCAACAAAACACAGGAAGATATTAAGTCAAGATAAATAAACCAGTAGCCCCCTCTTTTCCTCCAAGCTCAAAAGAAAGGGGCATAGAGCCAACCAGCATGCATTCTTCAACAAAAGCTTCAGTTACCTCTTCTCAGGGGGTCAGTTGTACTGTGGCTTAATATAATAGTTAGTTGGAAGCATAAACAAATTAGGACTGTTAGTCTGAAGGGGGACATGACCGTTGCCTTAGTATTGGCCATCACAAGGTCAACAATTACATGTTCAAACAGCTAGCAGGATTACAGCATCACAGAATAGCTGAGGTTGGAAAGACCTCTGGTCTAGTCCAACTGCCCTGCTCAGAGCACGGTCAGCTACAGCAGGTTGCTCAGGGCTGTGTCCAGTTGGCTTTTGGCATCTCCAAGGATGGAGATGCCACAATCTCTCTGGGCAACCTGTTGCAGTGTTTGATCACACAATAAAAAGAATCTTGCTGCTCCTTACACTGAAACAGAATTTCCTGTATTCCAGTCTGGGCCCATTGCCTCCTGCCCTGTCACTGTGCATCACTGAAAAGAGCCAGGGTCCATCTTTTTTACTACCCCCATCAAGTATTTATATACATGGATAAAATCCCTCTGGGCCCTCTTTTCTCCAGGCTGAACAGTCCCAGTTCTTTCAACCTTTCCTCACATGAAAGATGCTCCAGTGCCTTAAACACCTTCACTGCCCTTTGCTGGACTCACTTCATTAAGTTCATGTCTCTCTTGTACTGGGGAGCCCAGCACTGGATCCAGCTCTCCAGGTGTCACCAGGGCTTAGTGGAGGAGAAGGATCACCTCCCTCAATCTGCTGACAATGCTCTGCCTAACACAGCCCAAGATAGCATTGGCCTGTTTCTCCACAAGAGCACCAGCCTGTGCTGATGCATGGGGTTATTCCTCCCCAGAGTCAGAACTTCAGATTTCCTTTTCTTGAACTTCATGAGATCCCTGTTGGCCTATTTCTCCAGCCTGCTGAGGTCCCTCTGAATAGCAGTACACCCACACGGTGTATCAGTCACTCCTCTCAGTTTTGTATCATCTCCAAGCCTGCTGAAGGTGCACTGTGTCTCATTATTTAGGTCATTAATGAAGATGTTAAACACTACTGGGACCAGCATCGACCCCTGGGGTTCATCATTAGTGACCAGCCTCTCTACCTGTACCTTGTGTCACTGATCACAACCCTTTCAATCCAGCAGTTCAGCTACTTTCTCTCCACATCACTATCCACTTACCTAGCCCATGCTTCATCAGTTTGCCTATGAGAATGTTATGGGAAACAGTATCAAAAGCCCTACCAAGGTTAAGAGAAAGAACATTCACTGCTTTCCCCTTATCCACCACGCCAGTCAGCTCATCACAGAAGGCCAACAGGTTGGTTAAGTGTGATTTACCCTTCATAAATATATGCTGACTACTCCCAGTCACATTCTTGTCCTTAATGTGTTTAGAATTGGTTTCTAGGATTAGTTGCTCCATCACCTTCCCAGGGATTGAGATGAGGCTGAACAGTCTGCAGTACCCCAGATCCTCCTCCTTCTCCTTCTTGAAAACAAGAACATTAGCTTTCTTCCAGCCCCCAGGAACCTCCCCCGATTGCCATAGCCTTTCAAAGATCATCAAGAGTTGCCTCACAATGACAAGCTTCCTCAGCACTCATGGATGCATCCCATCAGGTGCAATGTTCTCTAACCTGATCCTCTTCCTCCCAGGTGTCTTCCTTGCTCTGGACTTTCCCACTGGTCTCAGGTCTGGTATTCCTAGAGGCAAATCTTACCAGCAAAGACAGAGGCAAACAAGGCATTGAGTACTTGGGCCTCTTTCATGTCCTTTGTCACCATGTCCCCTGCCCCTCTCAGCAGCAGGCCCACATTTTCCCTAGTCTTCCTTCTGCTCATGACATACCTGTAGAAGCTTTTATTGTCACCCTTGACATCACTCATTAGATTGAACTGCAGATTGGTTTTGGTTTTGCTAATTCTGCATGCTTGGATACTGCCTCTTTATACTCCTCCTGGGTCACTTGTCCCTGTTTCCTCTGCTTTTATTCTTCCTTCCTATGTTTGAGTCTAGTCAGCAGTCCCTTGTTCATCTACATAGGCCTCCTGCCACCTTTGATTGACTTCTTGCTTGTTGGAAGGGACCAGTCTTGAGCTTGGAGGAGATTTCTGATAACCAACCAGCTCTTCCTGGATGCCTTTTCTCTTTGGGATCATATCCCATAGGATTCTTCCAGACAGATCCCACAATATGCCAAAGTCTGCTGTCCTAAAGCACACGGTTGTGATCCTACTTTTAGCCCTCCTCCCTCCTTGCAGAATCCTGAACTCCACCATATCATGGTCACTGCAGTCACAGCTGCCCCAATCTTCACATCCCTAATGAGTCCCTCCTTGTTTGTAAGCATGAGGTCCAGCAGAGCCTTTCCCCTTGTCACCTTCTCAATCACTTGTGTCAGAAAGTTGTTACTGATACACTACAGAAACCCCTTGGACTGCTTGTCCCCTGCTGTAAGTAGTCCCCCATGAGGGCCAGAGCCTGGGAACATAAGCTTTTTTCCAGTTGCCTGAAGACCCCCACTACAACATCACTCATATTGGTCTGCCTGCTCATCCTGACCCTAAAGCTCTTGGCTGGCTCAGGACTCTTTCTCAGGCAGGGTATTACAGTGAATCAGAATGAAAAGAAGGGAGCAGAAAAGGAGTTCTTGGTAAATATGGTTATAAATAATTACAACTGTAACAGCAGCAAATCTATTGCCTCCTTCCTTTCCAGAAAGCCCAACCCAGAATGCTCCAAAGTACTGACAGCTGAGCAGACTGTACAAGCAAGCCACAAAGTCCTTCCCAATAGCCAGGAAAGAACGGGGGGGGGGGGGATGGGACCCTCTTTTCTGACACTCTGGGTTTATCTTCAGAAATTAGTTACTCCAGGCTTACACACGTTGGCCAGGCACTGCATATGAAGTTATCACTTAGTTACCGCACCCTGGTACCAGACAATCACTTTAAACTGACCTTCACGTCTACAAGGAAGACAAACACATGGGCACCCGCATGGGATCTTCTAGGAGGGATGGGCCACATGTGCTCACATACGGCCACTTTCCCGGCCACCTTCCCAGGAACTGTGGGTGAATCCGTCTGCCGTGGTGAGTGCAGTGGGATGTTTGCAGGCAGGTTTTACAAGGCTGAGGAGGAAGAGGGTCCTTTAGCCTGACTCCCCACTGCAGAGTGGGCAAGTTACATGTTTGAGATGAAAATAACATGTGCGCTTTAAGTCTTAAGACAACACTGCCAAGCTAGCTGGTTCTATTTTTCTGGGTGTTGCCCTAACATCTTGATCAGCCACAGAAATGTCTCAGCTGGAGTTTAGTCACGCTTCTGACCCAGACTAGCTGGCACCACTGGGTTAAACAAAGGGCAGCCCTGCCTTGCCTCCTTCCTGCGCCCAAATTAATCAATTCATCCTTGCAAATATCAAAAGGATGTGAGCACCTGAATGGGGAGAAGTTATACAAGGGAACAGAAGATCACAGTGACAGATTTAAGTAACAATTTTAAAGTACCAAGAAAATATTCTTGATATTTTCCTTGGATAAAGTATCCAAGAAAAAATCCGCAACAGTTTTCCAAAGGAATTCTTGGACACTCTCACCTCTATTTCTTCAGAAATGTAAAAATAGATTTGATAATACAGATAAAAATACACCACAGCAAGGAATCCTGTTTTGTGAGAATAATGAAAAGGAAAATGGAGGGCGTCTTACCCCACTTTAACTTCTACGTTTGTTGCTCTAACTATGGTGATCATAACCTGGAAAAGGGAACAACGCTATCTCTTCCCCAGCAGCTTGGAGCGTGGTGTCAAGGCTCTTTTTACCAATTAACAGATCTCCAACTTGTCACAGAGAAAATATATTGAGCAACAAGTCTGGCTGCCTTAACTCATCACATGATCGGGCTTAAAAAAAACTTTTGGTTTTGATAGAATAAATTAGTGTGCAAATATGAAACAGCATTTCACAGACTCCACGCACACATTATGTTGTATATCCTGCATGCATATGTAAAATACAGAATATAATGCACATACAGAGAACTTGCAGTGATTACTAATTGGATACAAAATGTATATACCGCTTCTTTTCTAAAAGCGACAACATTTGTGCTTGAATTACTTGTCATCCAGGTAGCAGGCTGGTGTTCACATTGCTACTTTAAAAACTTACGCAGCTGCACCGAGTTCTGTCTTTCCTGAGATAAAAGCATGTCCTGAATATTCTTTATTCTTCAGGGCTACTAATTTGAACAGACCTGTCACTCTAAGTAGAGGGAGTTGTGGAATATTGACATTCTATTGAATTATTTAAGATAAATTAACAATGTTTCACATCCTAGGAGATTGCTATTTGCAGAAAAAGCCTGACATACTTGTGTTTAGACCTAGTAGCCAGAATGTAGAGAAGTTACAATTTATAAACTATCTTTTATTCCGCATGAAAATAAACAGGAGACACACCGGCTGACTGCATGTGACTTGCCTCGGTACTGCAAGCAGAACTGAGAGTTTTGAATATTTTATTCTGCTTTGTTACAGATGGCAAGGACAGCAGTTCTTATGTTATCATCTTGCTAATTTATGGCAAACCAGTCCCTTCCCAGTCAACATAGACAAAATGTTGATGATTAGACTTGAAGCTATGGGATGCTCATTCCCTGTCAGCAGAAGTCATGTTTAGACTTACAAGAGGGTTAGAAGGCATTAGCTCTCCTGCTCTGGAAATCCCAAGGAGGGACCCTGAACACCGCTGCTGTCTCGGGCCTCCACCTAGACAAGAGGCAAGAGCTGAGGTACCATAAACTCCAGGTACCTTTATGGTCACACAATGCTCCTGGCTGTCTGCGCACAGACACGTATCTTTTCTAAGGTTGGCGAGTTTGGAGCAAAAGTTCTAAAATGAAGAGGCAGCATTAATTCTTAATGGTTGCTGTTGCATAGGAGTTCAAGCCTGGATATTCATAATGTTCACACACAAAAAAATAACAGGGCTTGGTGAATCACCACCATAATTCCCTCAGCGAATTAAGGGCTTGAGCTGATGTACAGAGAAATGCTGTCCGGGATTCAACACCAGTATTCAACTGGGTGGGTATGTCGCCTTCCAAATCCTCACAGACAGGCTGTGGAACATTAGCGTGGAAAGGCATACATATACATACGCAGATATGTCTCTATATATGTATAGTATTTATTTATTTTTATGTACGTATATATGGGTGGAGGGAAACTACTGAAAGATATCCCTTTCCTAGACACTGTCAAACACTTTTTTTTTCCCCCTAACCTTTTCTGCAAAACACAAAGCAGATGTTCAGAAAAGAAGGGTGGTTGAAAAAGGTTATCCCCAAAGAGCAGAAGACAGTAGCGCTGTCTGCTTGTATATCATTGGGTGGGTGTCATCTAGACTTGAAGGACTTGCGAGGTGCCTGCGCTTTGCTGCTGACATTGAGAAGTGAACCTGGCAGTGGTGGGTCTCTGTGGCAACCTGGAGCAGGAGCAGCAGCACGCGTGCTGGGTACATGGACAGTGGGAACAAGGCCAGGCATGGGCTCTGCAGTCTGGGAAGGAAGCCTGTCCCTCCCATCCACCCAAAGACCTTTGAACATGGAAAGGAGCAATTCGGCATCTAACAGGCCACCAAGGGCACGATACCCCATTTGCAAACATAATGCTGAGTCACTAACCATGCCCGAGAGACTGACAACAGGAGATTAGCATGAATTTATGACTGAGGTCCTTCATTTTTCTTCATCGTGGTAATGACTCATTTCCTACCCACAGGGGCAAAGGGCTGGCTATAAAACCTCCCATTGTTCCTCTCACTTACCTGGTAAGAATGGGATTAAAATGAATGTTTTATTTGTGCTCCCAGTTTCTACAGAAAATTGTGTAGGAGGAGTTTGCGGAAAGATTTCAAAGACAGGAGTGTGTGCATGTGTGGATGTGGAAAGAGGCTCTGAAAGGAAAAGAGCTAAAAACCCAAATGGGCTTAATCTTCAATTTAGCATTAGTTGGATTATCTTTTATATACAAATGGATATAAATCTATAATCTTGCAGACATAACTGTAAGCATACATGGAGCTAGGCAAAGCGTGTAGGACCACACTAACATGTACCTGCTGAGGCTGACGCGAACCCTTGTTTAATTTGTCCAACCCATATGTGTTGGCACATTCCCTCTTGAAGTTTCCGAGTCTCTTGCAAGCTTTAAACAGCTTCTTTCCCAGCCCAAATGTGCCACTAACTTGTTTTGTTTTGTTTTGTTTTAAATAAAACCCCCACAAATACATCCATGTATGTTTCTCAGGTTCTGATTTGGCAAAAAACGCCAGTCATCAGCTAGGGAGAGGTGTCAAAACGCAGCATCTCCAAGCTCGTTACAAGTTAGAAAACCAAAGCATTTTATCACTGATTAGGTAACCAAAAGAGCCTAAGATACCAAATCTTAATCATCCATCATCTCATGCAACAAGTATTCTAAATTTTAAATACTGCATGTTTGCAAAATGCTGTTAGTTTTATGAACGATCTACAGTAGGATCAATACAGTTGGAGTCAGGCTAAAAAAAGAAGCTAATTTTACCGAAATGAAGGGAAGACCACCTCTCAGTAGCACCAGAGAAATCCTTTATTTTCTTTTGAACAGCTTAAATAGAGCTTTGCTACCACTTGTTCCTCACCATTTAACTTATCAGTCCCCAAATCATACTAATTAAGTGTTTATTATACATAGTAAACCACATAAAGAAACTTCTTGCTCAGGAAAAATGCCAAATGCTACATGGAGCTCTGGCAAAGTCTTCTCCCACCTTCCATGAATCATTATGCTTTTAAAAGAGCAGTATGATCCAGAAAAAGAATTGACATAACAACTCTGTCTTTTTCAACACATAGATTTCCTATTATGTGCACTTAACAACTTATTTGGAGCATCTTCATACCAAAATGGCTTATAATAAGTACTTTGAAGTACCAACATTAAAATAAAGGACTTATATACACAATTGAAATGATTGCAGCTCAGGAGTTACCAAGCACCAGCTGAGCTCTTGCACCTTGGCTGATGCTTGGCACTTTAACAACTCTCGGTAATTCATAAATCTAAACTGTGATTAAATACAGCTTATCTTCAGAAAGTGCTGAACACCTCTTTTCTACCAAGCTTCCCAAGTTGGGTGTCCAGCATCACTTGTCATTTTCAAAAACTTAGCCTACATGCTCACAGCATTTAACTCTTGCTGATACAACCACAGCCACTCGACCACCGAAAGCAAATTCAGGAAGCAATCCTTCTCTAAGTCCCATGTTATTAAACAGAAGTGTCGATTACCAGCTGGTAGAGTAGGAAATACTTCTTAATTCACTATCACTGTTGATACAGATGTAGCCCTGAGTAGAACTAGATATAAAATATGCAAAAAGGCCCTAAAGTAACAACAGTAATGTGGGGATATTATAAAGGAAAAAATACATCTTAACATAGATATGTTCGTATTTCCCCTCTTTGCCACCCTAGTTGCAGTGTTTAGTGATACTGATGCAAGAATGAGGAAGAATTCAGCTTAAGCTTTCAGATCTCAGGCTGCTTTTTGCAGACCCAACAGTACAAGGCAAAAACTCTGAAAACTGAAACATATAAATTGGGCAAAATGTCACTGAGAACAGTATATGGAAATGCGTCACCAATGCACCAATATACACCAACGCACGAGCATGGGCAGCAAACAGGAAGAGTTGGAAGCCACCATGCTGCTAGAAAGCTATGACCTGGTTGCCATTACTGAAACTCGGTGAGACTAATCCCATGGCTGGAGTGCAGCTATCAATGGCTACAAGCTGTTCAGAAGGGACAGGTGAGAAAGGAGGTGCAGAGGCATTGCCCTCTACATCAAGAAATGGATAGAGTGTGAAGAGCTGTCTCTGAAGAATAGCCATGAGCAGGTAGAAAGATTATGGGTGAGAATTAGAGACCAAGGCAAAGAGAACTTTGTGGTTGGGGTCTACTACAGGGCACTTGCTCAAGGGGAGCCTATGGATCAAGTCATCTTAATCCAGCTACAGGAGACTTTGTGCTCACAGGCTTTCATGCTCCTGGGGGACTTCAACCACCCCAACATCTCTTGGAAAAGTAGCATGGTGAACTTCAGGCAATCTAGGAGACTCCTGGAGTGCATGGATGATAACATCATAAGCCAGGTAATACTACCAGAGCGGATGCCATACCAGACCTGATGGTCACCAGAGCGAGTGAGCTAATCGTCGATGTGAAGATTGGAGGCAACCTGGGCTGCAGTGATCACACACTGGTGGACTTCACAGTCCTGAGCAATATGGGGCAGGTGAAGAGTAAAGTCAGGACCCCGAATTTCAGGAAAGCAAACTTTCAGCTCTTCAAGGAGTTATTCAATAGGATGTGCTGGGAAACTGCCCTCAGGGACAAGGGCACAGAACAGAGCTGGCGGGTCTTTAAGGACGCTTTCCATAGACCTCAAGAACTCTCGATCCCCAGGTGTAAGAAATCAGGAAGGCCAGGCAAGAGACTGGCATGGCTAAGTTGAGATCAGCTGGTCAAACTAAAGGGCAAGAAGGAAATGCACAGGCAGCAGAAGCAGGGACAGGTATCCTGGGAAGAGTATAGAGATGCTGCCCGGTTGTGTAGGGATGGGATCAGGAAGGCCAAGGTGCTGCTGGAGCTGAACTTGGCAAGGGATGCAAAGAATAATAAGAAGGACTTCTACATGTATGTCAACCAGAAAAGGAAGGTTAAACAAAGTGTACCCCCCCGCCGACAAGCAAGTCTGGCAAGCTGGTAACAACGGACAAGGAGAAGGCTGAGGTACTCAATGACTTTTTTGCCTCAGTCTTCACTGGCAGCCTCTCTTGCAACACCTCTTGAGTGGATGGGCTGCAAGACAGGGGCTGGAGGAGCAAAGCCCCTCCAACCATAAGAGAAGATCAGATTCATGACCACGTGAGGAACCTGAACATCCGTAAGTCTATGGGTTCTGGCAAGATGCATCCCAGAGTCCCAAGGGAACTGGCTGATGTAGTTGCCAAGCCACTGTCCGTGATACTTGAAAAGTCATGGCAGTCAGGTGAAGTCCCCAGCAACTGGAAAAAGGCAAACGTTGCACTCATTTTTAAAAAGGGTAGAAAGGAGGACCCTTGGAATTATCGACCTGTCAGCCTCATCTCTATACCTGGGAAGATCATGGAACAGACCCTCCCAGAAGCTATGCTAAGGCACATGGAGGACAGAGAGGTGATTTGAGATAGCCAGCATGGCTTCACCAAGGGCAAGTCCTGCCTGACTGACCTAGTGGCCTTCTATGATGGAGTGACTATGTCAGTGGACAAGGGAAGAGCTATAGATACCATCTATCTGGACTTCTGTAAGGCCTTTGACATGGTTCCCCACAACATCCTTCTCTCTAAATTGGAGAGATATGGATTTGATGGGTGGACTGTTTAGAGGGCGAGGAATTTGTTGTATAGTCACAGCCAGAAGGTAGTGGTCAATGGCTTGATGTCCAGATGGAGATCGGTAACAAGTGGCATCCCTCAGGGGTCCGTACTGGGATCAGTGCTGTTTAATACCTTTATCAATGACATAGATGGTGGGATCAAGTGCACTCTCAACAAGTTTGCAGACGACACCAAGCTGAGTGGTGCGGTTGACACACCTGAGGGATGGGATGCCATCCAGAGGGACCTGGACAAGCTCAAGAAGTGGGCCCACGTGAACCTCATGAGGTTCAACAAGGCCAAGTGCAAGGTCCTGCACCTGGGTCAGGGCAATCCCTGATATCAATACAGGCTGGGGGATGAAGGGATTGAGGGCAGCCCTGCAGAGAAGGACTTAGGGGTACTGTTGGACGAAAAGGTGGACATGAGCCAGCAATATGCACTCACAGCCCAGAAGGCCAACCGTATCCCATGTGGCCAGCACATCGAGGGAGGTGGTTCTCCCCCTCTACTCCGTTGTGG
Organism: Leptosomus discolor; assembly: GCF_034619465.1. Lineage (NCBI taxonomy): Eukaryota > Metazoa > Chordata > Aves > Leptosomiformes > Leptosomidae > Leptosomus > Leptosomus discolor. The sequence continues at coordinate 10,453,702 of NC_141396.1, forward strand.
TGAGACCCCACCTGGAGTACTGCATTAAGCTCTGGGGTCCCCAGCATAAGAAAGACATGGACCTGTTCGAACATGAAGAAGATCAGGAGTCTGGAGCACTTCCTCTATGAGGACAGGCTGAGAGAGTTGAGGTTGCTCAGCCTGGAGAAGGCTCTGAGAAGACTTCATTGTGGCCTTTCAGTACTTAAAGGGGGCTTATAAGAAAGATGGGGACAATCTTTTTAGTAGGGCCTGTTGCAATAGGACAAGGAATAATGGTTTTAAACTAAAACAGGGCAGATTTAGACTACACATAAGGAAAACATTTTTTACAATGAGGGTGGTGAAACACTGGAACAGGCTGCCCAGGGAGGTGGTAGAAGTCCCATCCCTGGAAACATTCATGGTCAGGCTGGATGGGGCTCTGAGCAGCCTTATCTAGCTGAAGATGTTGCTGCTCACTGCAGGGGGATGGACTTAGATGACCTTTAAAGGTCCCTTCTAGCCCAAACTATTCTATGAACATATTCTCAGAAATATACCTTAAAATAAGGCTTTAAATACAACATATTTCTTCACATCTGTTTTGACACACTAAAAATCATATTTCTTGGAGGCCACTGTGTTCTCTTGAAGTATGAGGAGCATGACTAGTGAAGAGCTTGTACAATTGAGACACTGGAAGAGCTCTGAAAATTATTTAAAAAAAGTAATTCAAAAAATCCTGTGCTAGAGTGTTTTCCTGTGGGTTTTTTTTTTCCCCTTTTTTTAAAACATAAAATGTAATAAACAGTAAAACCTTAAATTGCAAGGTCTTTAGTCAGGTCATGCTGATCTCAGTATCTTTAGTTCTCATCCATCTTACCCGCCACCAAAGGTGGTGCACCTTTGATGTGAACTAATTACATTCGAAACATTTTGTCAAACAGCTTAATGCAGATGCCAAATAAGCTCTCTCTGTCTAAACAGGGCTTTAGACAACTTATCACTTTCAGTGTTAACTAAGAGCTAAGTTCCACTTCAAATAGAATATTATGCTGCAAGGAAAAAGATCTGCATATAAAGCTTCACACAAAAAAGGGTTAAAGAGCCACATTATTGGGTTTTTATTTCAATGCTGCTACATTCCTGTTGTCCTGGCTAGAACGGGCATTACTGTGTATGTGTGTGTACCCACACGTGTGCAACAATAAAATACACAATACTGAAAGCAACGTTTCTTTTATCTGAATAAAACTATCTACATGACAAGAGGAAGTGTTTCAGGACAAGGCATTCTGTCTGCTGTCTGCAGCATCATTTAAAGATCTCCTCAAACGAATCTTGTTTATTAAAAATGTATTAAAAAGAATGATTATTGCAAAACAAAACCCAAGGAGGCAAGGAACAACCACCAAAATTCTGCACCCAGAGCAATGGAGCCCAGGGTGCTGGAGGGGAGAGAAAATTGTTCTCCTGATCCTTTAAGTGAAAAATGTTCTTTTACTTCTGGGCAAAAGCATCTAAATTTTCTCCCTGGGAGGAGAGAGGTGAGGCAGGGGAAGACAGAGGAGAAAGACACAGCAAGGGAAGCCTCTGAAGGGGACTGGAGTTCATTCACCATGTTTTTTAAGAAATCTCTTAATCCTTCTATTTGTACTTGTTTAAAACACCTCCGCTGTCTTTTCTTAAAAATAAAAATTTAAGAAAAATAAAAATCTAACACTGACAAATCAAAAATACACACTCCAGCATATCCTGATGAAACAACAGCCCTCCCCATGACAGCCACCACTATTCTCTCATTAGACCAGTTTTCTAATGCGTGTCCTCACACCTTTCCTTTGACACATGACTACAACCCCTTTTAAAAGTTCATGTGTATTTGGAAAAATGTTGTTAAATTTGGCTAGAAAGGATCTCCTTTTGAAAGCAGGGAGCACTGTTCAGTTCTTCTTACACTGATGAATGTTGCAGCTTCTTAAAATGCAAATATTATATGCCATGACAAAGGAAAAAAGCTACCTTTTTTCTCCCATCTAATGACATTGTAAGCCTACAGTAACACCTTTTCCCACTTATTCCTGTGTCTCCCTGTTTACATCAGCAAAAGCATCTGATCTGCCTATGATGATCTGGAGAGAGGAGCTGATGTAGGGTTCAAATTAATTTGGGGAGCGGGGGTCAAGAAAAAATAAAGGGGGGGAAAAAATGTTTTAACAGCCCAGTCTCCAATTTGGTTCACATATGCCCAAGCACAAGGCAGAGGGTAAGAGTTAATTCTTCCAACAGCACCACTGTTTGGGCTAGTTTAAATGCTTGTGAAGCTACAGCATCCTCCAGTTAGATTGCCTCCTAGCTTCTGAGACAGCTACGCAACTAAAAATAAGAGGTGATACACAAGATACACACTTTCAATTGCAGAAAAATTAATCGTTGCTTGCTTGCCTGGGAATTTAACTGGATTCTTAAGACATTACCACATCCCAGAAAAGCTTGCAAACTGCACAAACACAGAGGTTGCTCCTCTGCTCACCTTTCATCTTCCCACTTGGCTTTCCCTTTTTTCCCCTACAGCAGATCTGTTGCAGTTTCCAGCACTTTAAACCATCTGCTGTGGGCACACAGCAGAGACACAGCAAGCTCCCTACAGGCTCTCAGGACATCCTTACCTCCATCTGGACCCTAGGCAATACACTGCACTTTGTTCTTACCATCGTCCTTCTCCCCTAGTCACTGAATCTTACCTGGATCCTGCCTTCACTTCTCCTGCACTACCATGCTGCGTCCACGCGGTTCCTCGTGTGGTGAACTTCCAACTATCTCTACAGGGAGCCCGTAGCACTCAAAGAAACCACTTCCAATACTGTCTGCTCTCTCCAGCAAACTCCCCAACCCAAAGGCACCAGTCCTTGCCAAGAGCAACAGATTAAAACCAATCTAAGAATTTAGGAGAATGTTTCTGAATGTTTTGCAGAGCCAGTGCATGCTAGGAAAGCAAGACTGCCTCATTATGCATTACCCTCTCACAGCCTTCTACATTTGGCCTCATTTGAAGACTCTCAGCTTCCAAGGGGAAAAAAAAAAAATAAATCACATTTATCAAGTTTGAGTATGACTAGGTTTCTAAAGGTCAAATTTAGGCTAGAAACAGGGAGGTGCCCTTAAGAAGGATAAACCCCTATCTCTCCCTCCCCTTACCGTAAATGGCAAGCAATCAACCTGTGGAATCCACTGATGCAGGGGTCAAAGACAAAATTCAGTGCGCAGATAATTTTACAACCATTAACAACACTTACAATTATGCAGAATCCAGCAGTAACAGGGCAACAAAAGGCCGTAATTTTAGGGTGTAATCTACTTGCAAATGGCTCAGGAAAAGACACTCCGCACTGGTGGAACCCCACACACACTACAGACAGGCAGACACAACTGGGTTCTAATCTGCAAAAACTTGCACTTAAGACGTAATCTGTGTCCTTAAACGCTTGTAAGATCTATCCCTTTGCTAGAGAAAGGAAAGACTAACTGTATGCTGTTATCTGCTACACCACGTCAGCCATCGCTAGGAGAAGGGCACCTATTAGAGAACCGGTGGCCTGAATTGCATTTCAGTACGTATTTCCCTGCTACACCAATGCTTTAAAAACAAGCTACTGCAGAGGTCAGGAAAAGGCATCCCATAGCAGAACGGCAAATAATGAAAAAAGGGTGCAAGACAGTGATGTTGCTCTAGGATCAAAGTGCTATTCAGTAATCTCCATTATTGTGCCTCGTTGATATTTTAAGCAAATCAATCTGATCTCATCACTGTGCCTACTAATGTTTTAAAATGCAAATAGCAGTTTCTTATAATAGTACCTAGATTTCTCTCCTGGAAACGTCTTTATAATTCACATCTTATTAGCCACAAGAATTCCAATTACACATCTTCACTTCTAATTCCTACCAGCTGATTATTAGCATTAGATGATAATAGAGTATTTTCTGCTAATATATTTCTTAATAACATCAAACTGCAGAATGCCTTTGTGGTCCAATAATTGAATAACTGCACTGAAGAGAGTACTAAATTACTGGAAAATGTTTTACTTTAAGTCTTTATTACTGTTTAAAAACATGGAATATTTAAAATATGTTCAGAGTTTAGCTGCATTCATCAGGCAGGTTATATTTGCAACCAAAGAAAAATGAAACTAAATTGTTTAAAGATCAACACATAATTCAAGTTTCTAGAGGTTTAAAGGGGGAAGAAGGGAGAGGACAGCTATACCCACATGCACAAACAGATCATACAAGGTTTAATAGTGAGAAAAACGTGCTGGATTTCTGGGTTTTGTTAGCAGATTTCTTAGTGTAGGGAATGATACCCTAAGATGTGCATTCACAATGAAAGCTGGTATCAGCTGCTGATTTTTCTTTAATTTTGAAGACCATTAACAAGAAACATTAAAGCAAGAAATCAGAAAGGGCTCCAAGAATGATGAACACTGGAGACTACTGTCACAGCAGAAAACATCCTCATAAGTTTATGTTGCAAAACTTAACCACTAAAAGAAATTATGAGTAATGGATTCTGCAGTGCTGGGGACTCTCTAAATTAGCCATTGACTCCTGCAGAAAGAGCAGAGCTCTAGGGCTGGGATAGGCACTGCAAGTCACAACTAAGGAATGATAATGGGAAGCATGAGGTAGCTTGAAGTTCATCTTCCCTGATCCTTCCAGGCTCATAGTGCCATTTCTGCTGCTCTTCCCCCCTCCCCGCTCTCCAAAATCTGCACAGGGGAATGTGCACCTATTGATCGATCCGTGTTCCTAGATAAATAGTATCTCGACTGGGAAGAGTTCAAGGTAAACACTTCAACTAAAGAAGAAAACAAGCAAGGAATGGGGGGAAAGAGTTCACCTCTTTATTCGGTATCCTGTGTGGTGCAAATACACCCAATTAGATGTGTCCGTGTAATTTTCACATCAAACATCATGAACTCCATACTCAGCTCCCAAGGCAACTAATTGCATGGCTCACAGTGGATTTTCCCAAGTTTTTGAGAACACTGCCGGCACTCTTCAATAAAGCCATTTAACATAACAGAAGGTTAAAGTGAGACACAAACACTTGCTTTTTTTAATTTACACCTTTCATTTACTTCCACAGAAATGTCAGGAAAGGGCTGAGATATTGTGTGATGTACTGTCATGTACGCTTCCTTTTAAGAGGTGGGTTAAAAGAAAAGGCTTGGATTAAGAGAATGTAATCAAGATCTATGCCTTTAACAAATTTTTAGACAGTCAGAAGAGGGTGCATGCTCAAGGGCATTGATCTTAACGTGCCTTCAGAACAAAGAACAAGCGTCCTGTCGTACATATTTACAGACATAAAAACAGGTGGTGGGGAAAATCTGCAAATGTAATGACTTTAGATGATCTTTTTCAAAAAAATCAGGTAGAACTGGCCTTCACCGCAAGGATCAGGCTAGTAAAATACAGTTTGTGCACATTACACTGAGCACTACAAATCTTCCCAGCATGAGAAACTATTAGCCTTTATATCATTATATATATACAGTTGTAGTATTTTTTTTTTATGAATGCCTTTCATGAACCACTAAGCTACAGAAGATGCCTTTTTAAAGTAGGTGTAATACGATGTGGCACGGGGAGAGGGGAAGGCAGTGTCAGATGCACAGATCTGACATTATTTTGTAGGTTGTATTTTCAGCTTTCAAGGCCTCTCCAAGGGTGGCATTTACATCCAAATTCAGTAAGCTATTGAAGCACGTGAATGGTCTCACAGATCTTGCCTCTTGCATCAGAACACGGTTTCAGCACCTGGCTGAACTACGGCTTTAACTGCAGCTTTACCAGTCCCGGGGCCCCGGCTTGCTCTCCTCTTTTTCTGAGGGCACCCCGATGTCCCATGTCCTCCAACAAGCAGCTGGTACTCAACATGAAAGCCAGAGAGATCCACCTCCTCAAATGTCAACATCACCTTCTTCTTCCCCGCTTCCCAAACACATTTGCTGATCAAACACAAGGGATTAATTACTGCCCTCCTGTTTCCCTCTTCCAAAACTCGATTAAGAAAACTCCCCACATGTAAACTACCGAAGAAAGGCTCCTCCTTACAGAGCTAACCCGCCAGATATCCTGGAAATCCAGCAAACAACAGAGATATTTTAAACATGCAATGAAGACCCCGGTGGGCTCAGGAGAGCCTCCAGCAGTGCTGCCACAGCCCTGCGTCACTGCAATTTATTTTAATGTGCAAGCACTGTAATTTACAACCAGGCTAGATTAGCGCACCCAGAGTGGGGAGAACCCACAGCTATTATAAAAAACATATAAATAAGGGGGTTAATTAAAAATATTGTGCAAGACACAAAATTATTACTGAAAGGAGTAGGAAGGAGAGGGCTAAGTTTTTCTCTTTCGTTTTTAAGACCAGTTTTTGAGAAGAAGCAGGAAAGACAACAGAAACAGTGGAGAAGCACACCATAAAACTTCTCTAAAATGAGTAACACCAGAAAAACAGTGTAGAAACAAAGTGTGCAGAGAAAAAACCACAAAGGTTCCAAAAGGAAGATGGACATTTTCTCAGCAAAAGAAAGGAAAATTAAGCAAAGTTACAACAATAAAACCTACTCAGGTGTCAGACTTATCTCCTCCAGTTTGTGACCACCAAGGAGGCACTCCACTAAGTGTCTCCTGACATCCGCATACCCAAGAGCCACTACTTTGCCACCCAAAAGTTTGCCAAAATGAGCTCCACAGGGGAAAACAGGGGAAGCCAAAACAGCACTGCCACTGGTTAGCAGAAAGCAGAAGCATATCCCGCAGCTGTTCATGATGTTTAATAAACAGGAGAGGAAATTTTAGTGTTTAAATTATAGAAGTAAGTTTATACTGAATAATATAAACTCCTATTGGCAGCACATGGGAATAAAGTCACTGAAGAGCCACTACTGTAGCCCTGATGGCCACTGCTCTGGGAGGGTTTCCTCAGAGGAACTGAATTCATACATTCAGAGTGACATGGACAAAGCTGGGGCAGGGAAAAAGTAGGAAATGTAAAGGAAAGTTCATGCTTCAGTGGAAGTATCAAGCTTGCTCTCATTGGCATGACGTTGTACCAAAGCCAGGGCAAGGAGGTTGGGGCTTCAACCGCATCCCAAGAGGAAGGAGGGAAGAGCCTACAAGGTCAGCCAGTGCAGTTGGCCGATGTAAAAACTCACATTTCCAATACGGGCTGGGCACACTGACCCACTGCAGATCTGCTGAGAAAAGCACGTTGACCTCAGCCATAGTGGTGTGACAGAAACACTCAGCAGAAGGACAGTGGGGGCTGCAGCAAGGCAGATCAACCTTTCAGAAGGGTATGAGCAGACTGCAGCCACTATCTCTGCCTGTGGGTTGCAGTAGAGACAACGCATTCATTTTCCCGTGCCTTGCAAAGGGCACTCCCTCTTCCCCCCTACCACTCCACACAAGACCACTAGCACTGTAAATTAAGTGCTATGCGTAAGTAGTTTCATTCACCCTTGGAGAGATATGGGCCAAACCAAGGCGCAGCGCTGTGAAGAATCCTGCTGCCTTAGCCAAACTCAAATCATTTTATTTCTGGTGTTGTTACCCAAAGAAATTGCCTATTTAACAGATGAGAACAGTACTGTAACAGAGACCAGACACTTGGAAATTTAGTACAACACATGAAACAATGTCTCACAGAATGGTAATTAAAAAAATGAACAGAAAATTGACTTGGCTAAGAACACTATCATATGGCTAAAATGCACAAGCTAAGCATATGTTAGGTGTCATGCAGCGTATCTGCATGGGTATCCCAAAGCCTGGTGCTAGGGTAGCTTGGATTTAAGTATCTTGGAAATATCATTATCTGAATAGGGTTTAGAGCCAAAATTTAAAAGGAAATTGCTCCTTCCATTCAGTAGGAGAGAACAACAATACAAGATCTCGAAAATATTAAGAACATTAGAGGGAATAAAGTAGCACATGTATTTGTTAAATATCCCTTAGCACATAGGAGTGTTTGAAATAATCTAAACTACACATTTGAATGAGGAAGAAGGAGTGTACTGTTTACTGGAGGGAGGCAGCTTTGGTGCTAAGCAGACACCAAAGTAGAGAGGGGACTGTTATGCTACCAGCCACAGGAAAAAAGAAAAACACCTCTGAACACATACAAAAGTTTCACAAAACAGTGAGTTGACAAGATAGAGCACAACAACATCTGAAGTCATCACAATCCAGTACCCTGAGTGTTACTGGCAGTGAAATTACATTTATTAACAATGTCTAGACCTGAATCTCTACTACATCCACTCATGCACAGCCACTTGCAGCCATGCAACATGAGCACTTGGCACCAATGCGAATAGCTGGTCTTCATAAAAAAAGAGTATCTGTATATTTAATTGCATACAGTGTGGGCAAATTATTTTGCCTATTATCACTGGCAGCATTAACCTGAAAATCTAAAAGCACATTTGTAAATCACAAACACATCACCAGCTACTATTGTCGCCAAGCATTAGAAGAACATGTAGGTTGGATTTCAAGCCGGGACTCCCAGAAAACTACAAAGGCTTCAGTTTGAACAAGAAACTGCAGGCTTGTAAGTACTAACAACCCATGTCCATCTTCAGACAGAGACAGGGCCCAACAGGGACAGCTACAGGAAAGCCCATACCAGTTACTCTAGAGACCCTGATTTTTTGTGTCCCTCTCTGAACATTGTCAGGTCACAGTCAAAGTCCAAAATATTGTCACCTTCCTTTAGCAAGGCAATGTCCTGGGCACTTGTGGACAGCCTAGCAAACGCATCTTGTATTTGCTTGAGAAAAACAGTGAACTTCAGTGCTGTCATTAATGTCACACTAGAAACAGAATGAGATGTACAGTCCGCCGCCTCTAATCATTATGTCATCACAGAAGTGATGTAAATCTGAGCTTTCACTGCTGCCTCCAGGAAGCAAACATCGAATCCTGCTAATGGCTTTACCTCCTCTGCAGCTACACAGCATGGTGAACTGCAGGTCTTCATGCTCCAAACACAGTGCGGGCTCAGGAGGCAAGCTAAGGGCTTGTGAACAAGTGCACAGCTCATGCCATCCCACCTTGACTGTAAGCACTATGTAATTGGTAAGGAGCACCAGAGTCACAAACACCCAGAAGACAACAGGCAGACAAGAGGACTTCAAGCAATATCCCACAGACATAACCCAAGAACAGTGGTGACCAAGAGAAATTAAGAGAACGAAAGCTTTTTAAGAGATACTTCAACCAAAATTTGTTAAATTGAAAGTGTTTTAAAATACATACTTTTAAATGTTGAAAAATAAATGTCTAAATGTTTTAAGAATGTAATATAGATGAGATAGGTTGGGGGAAAGTGGAAGAGAAGAATTTTTGGCCTGGTCTGGACTATGTCCCCACAGCTCCAACTGAGGATGGCATGGGAGGAGGGATGCAAGCATAGGCACAGAGTTGGAAGGGGCTGTCGTAAGAGCAAAGCCTCAAGAGAAGAAAGCAGAAATGGCTGTTAGAAAGGGAAGGAGAGCTGCCAGCATGGGCTAAAATGAACGTTCCCTGTAGGAGGAGAAAAGAGATGATTTCACGCTTCTGAGAGCTTGTGTGTGATGACAGGGGAAGGCACAAGTTTGAGACTGTAGGTGCACAGAAATTCATGAGCAAAGCACAATACATAAACCTTATTATATGCAAATCACATGTGACCAAAGGCAAAAGGCACGTTTTGATCCAATGCAATGCATTTTACTTCTTCCCTTGTGCCCGCTTAACTCTCCAGAGAGGCAGACTCAGCACTGCTCATCAGTCTTTTTTTCCTCCAGTCACTTCATCCATGGACAGGCTGGGCAGAAAATGGCATTGTTTTCTTTTGTCCCAGCTTGGACCCACAACCAGCACAGATCAAGTTCTTCTGAAAAACCTAGTGAAACATCTAGCAAGAACACAAGACCAGGTAACAAAAGAAAAGCTGAGGACCTGTTTCAGGTGGCTGTGTGAGGAAGGAAACTGTTTCTTTAAACAATGGGCCGCCTGCCACCTACAAAATTTGTATTAAACATATCCATGACTCAGACAGTGAAGTGGTGCAACATCCATCACTGGTTACGCACCAGCTCCAAGCATATGACCAAGAAAGAGAAGACTGGAATCAACAACCCTAATGCCACCAGGAGGATTTCCCCTGGTACCAAACAGCAGACAGGACTGGGTAAGACCCAGCAGAGCTGCTGCCTCCCATGTGAATCCTGAATTATCTTTACGTTCATGTTACAACTTGCTTAGGAAACGGCCACTCATGGTCACAAGTCAACAGATGACAAGTTGGAGGCCCCTGGCCTGGAGCCTGAGTTCCTCCGGTGCTGAGCAACAGAGGTGAGATGTGACCCTCAACTAGAGCATGAGAGATGTTTCAGTATTGATGGATACTCAGCTGAACGTAAGGCAGCGTTGCCATAGGCTGCCTTGAGCAGCTTGCCTTTGTTGCGTTACAGGAGAACAAACCCCACAGTGAGCTCAAAGCTAATTTAGTTGGTTGATTATAAATTCCAGAGGCCAGATTTGGTTGTCAGTTGCATAAAACACAAAAACAACTATTTCAACAGAATTACTCCACATGCTTGGCCCTTAGTCTCAACCAGTAATAGGGCAGATGCTGGCAAGATAAAGAGGCCATCTATGCTATCATTAATGAAGTTACAGGTAAAACATGATGCAACATTATTTCAAAATACTGACATATTGCTACAGGTATTTGGTGCTCTTCCCTTAATTACAATTGCTGGAGAGCACTTTTTTCTCTCCAACATTTGCTTGCCTGAAACTTAATGGCTGCGTTAGAAAGCCTGCAGCTGGATGAGCTATTTTTCTTCACTCATCTCTGTCATTAGTGTGCAAAACTTAGGGAAAGAAGAATGGATTCTTTTGCAGATAGGCAGTTAGAGTCAAGACCCTCTCCAAAGAATTACTGGAGAAGTAAGGGGGAATCTCATCTGCTAATCCATCTGTTGTACAAACTCAGCCCTCTATTAAACAAAAGTTGTATTAAAGCAACTTACCCATGGCCCCCCTTTCCTTGATTTCTTTGCAGCACTTTCATAAGATAAGCTCCCTCATTACCAATAGACCCACGGTTGTCAAAGAAGCCAGTTGTAAAACAACACTTTGCAGTGAAGTTATTAAAGCTTCCGGATAAAAGCTGCTAACAAGTGCAAAACAACTGTCTGGCATTTCCATCTGAGATGCTTTCCAAAGCTCCCTAGGCCATGCTTCAAGGAGGTCTGCCTATTAGAGGAACACTGCACAGAAAACAGAGCCTGAAGATAACGTTGCTCAGGACTTGCCAACCCCCCAGCTATGGTAGACAGTCTCCATCTTCCATGCTGTCAATTGGTTTGCAATGAAGCAGCAAGCAGACAGCCCAGCAGAGATCCCACAATCCACAGTCACGAAGGATGTAAAAATATCAGATCCACCAGAACATCAATATCTCTCATGGGCTTAAAACAAAAATGAGAGTAAGAGAATAATTACCATGGGCTACAAAATGGGAGTTGTACTCCTTGGCCATTTAACCATTACTCCAGAATTTCACAACTAATGACACAAAACCCCAGAAGTTAGTTTAAGAACTTTGTTAGAAATTTAACAAGACTTATTGCCCATGCAAGGGCTTTTGTTCTGCTAGAGTTGTGTCAGACTGATTACAACATACTCTAATTTTGGACATTAAAACATTTAGTTCCAAACAGCATTTTCACAAATCTGTCTTCGTGCCTTCGTATAAATAAAAGTTATTTAAGGTTCTCAGCTGCAGTGTAAGAGTGATTGGCCCACATTGATGGGCAGGACTTCTCATAGACCCAAAATGGTGAGGTACCACATGCAAGCAGCATGATATGGGCCTGTTATTGCTACATTCTCCTGATAACAAAACTAGACTGTAATTCCATGCAGGGCTATCCTGGGAAAAAAATATTGAAATAAATATAAAGCTGCTAGAACACGTACAGAAAAGAGTTAAATTCAGATTCACTGAAGAGGCAGTAAAGTAGAAATAAAAAAGTTGATCCCAGTATCTACTGGTACATTGTTACTGGTTCAAAGAGGAGTTATCCAATTATCGTTTTTCTAAATATTGTAAATACCCAAACTTCCAAGAAAATCATTTGCTTACTGTTCTTTTCCATTTTCATTCTAATTTGAAACACCAACTTAGTTAACAAGCAATCCTTCCAGAAGGAGAATAATGGTGGGAACTCTTGTACTATCTGATTTTAAACAGGCACACTCATCAGTGTATCTTTCCAATTTCCTAATAAGGACTTTGCAACACCCAGAAATTCCAGTTCCTTCAGGGAATCCATCCTAGATTTTTATACTGAAACTCACACATGCTGTGAAAAGACTTGGGGGTAAAGCAACTACGTGTAGGGTTTAGTACTGATGACACCCTAGTGACAGTGCCTTCCACAGCTACAAACACAAGGGGCACCAGTCACTGATGGAGGTTCACATCCTGCAAAACACTGGGACTACATTTACCGGAATGTTTTTTCCAGGGATGAACAGCTGCATTTTAAACACTTCAAGGCAGGAAGCAAAACTCTTTCCTCTAGTAGTCTGCAGAGCAAATTAGAAGTGGCCATAACTACGGAATCTTGTAATATGCCAGAGACCATGTAAGGTTGGGAGATCCATTGTCTACAGATGCTATCAGAAAATGGATGAGCTAGTTTTGTGGTAGAAAAACCCTCCCCTCCAAGAGTACCAGATTTTTCAAATCATGCACTGACATTTGCATTCCCACCACTCCTGCCAACAAGCTTGAGTTGACTGCTGCCTCTTCAGTATATGGTTTATTTTCGCAAGAGCAGTGATACTACTCCAAACAGTATTTGGGGCAGATATAGAGGATAAAGACAGGAAAAGGACATGGAAGCAGTCAGTGGGGTCTAAAGCCATCCATTTCAACAGCTTACCAATCTTATTGCCACCAGATGCAATTTCTTGGCTTCCTTAACTTATGGAGTTACCTATCCCTTGTACACCCTAGAAGGATCAATCATGTCTGAATCCAGATTGTTCCTCTCCAGTTCATTCTGCTGCAATTCTCAGTATAAAATGGAAAATCATTTATGACTCCACCCCTCCTCAGGTACCGGTCACTCTTCCATCCCCCTCAGCCCTGCTCACTGAGGTGCTAACTTAAATCACCACTTCTCATGCTTTGTCCACAAGAACATCTTTGCTAAATACAGCCTATAAAGCCTCTACAAAGATCTGGTTGCTCCTTGTCGACCGTACAGAATGGGACAGTTAATGAGCTAGTCTTACATACACTTGGTATTAGCAGACATTGACAAATAAGTTGCCTATCTTCTCTAAAAACAATATATAAAGCGTGTATTGCCTATGTAAGTACATCGACAGCATACTACTGCCCTAGTCTACAAAGATGTTTACGCTTTGCCAGTCTCACCAAGTCACCAGCTCCACAAAAGTTCAGACACTCATGAGGCACCAGAAAGCTCAGGTAGGGATACTGGCTTGGGTCATGCACACTGTTAATGGCATCAGCATAATTCTACACCCAGTGTAATTAGCAAGACAAATTAGCCCAGATGCCACACCAGAGTGAGCAACGTTAATTCTGCATTGGCTTGCACTGAACTGTGACGTTCAGCATACGGGAAGCCAAACTCCGCTGGTCCTTTGTATTCCTTCTCATCCTCGCTCATGCTCTCCTCCCATCAGGCCCACAGGATTCATAATAAAGCACGGAAAAGCCATCACAAATATTCGGCTTGACATTCTGCATAATACAGGCACTGGTTATTTTTGTATAAACCCAAATTAAGTCCAATCTAATGCGGCGTTACTAATGTTTTGGAGCAGGGAACACATACTTGTACAGGGTCAGTCAGTGACTGGTGAGAGCCAGGGAGGCCTGTGACCTGCCCATGCCAGGCAAGACAGCAACGCAAACTGTACGGCAACACTTACATCTAGACACACATCTCCTTACGCATGTGTATGGGTGGCACAAACACGTGTGCATGTACAGAAGCCAGGTTATCTGACCTCAGTCAGATACTATCTGCCATTCAGGACAGAAGAATTTATTTTGCCTCAATGCTAGCAGAGAATGCTTTTTTTGCCAGAACAGCTCACTATATTGTATGGTAACTGAATGAAGCTAATTTTCAGCGGATTCTATCTAATAGCTCTTAACTGGTAGAAATAGTTCAAGGTCTTCAAAGTATACAGTGTTGCATAGCCCCCGTTTCACACATTCAGCTAATAACTGCCAGACAATTGTATTGAATTTATTCAAAAACCATTAGCCGCAGAAATTCATATTCTTCGATTCTGCCTTCAGATACATGCTATATTACACTTATATTAAGGTTAATGTGCAATGCCAATTCTTTCACAAAGGAACTGCAAATATTTGAAGCTACAGTATCTCTTACTAAGGTGTCTGTTTTACAAGTTTATTGTTTCTCTCTTGCAATTCCGCTTTCATCCCTGCCCCTGCCAGGAGAGCTGTGCTGAAAAAATGGTGAGAACATTACAGCAAATACAGGCACATATTAAGGAAAGTATTTGAGACATTCTTTGTACAGCGTGCATATGCTACCAGCATTACAAGGATTTTTCTTTCATCTGCTTCTTCAGAGATGAGCCTCCAAAATACTTAAAAACCGCTTTATAAATACCCTTCGACAAACCGTCATCACATCTTCAGAGCACTGGTGTGTTAAATGCCTGCCACCAAAGAATGATGCTAAAATTTGGGAGGAGTCAGAGGTGGAAGCTGAGGAGCAGAAGCAGTAAGAACACAGGAATGTTTAAACAAGAGAGCCTCAGTGAGAGGCTGGGGTATGTGGGTACTTTATAGAGAAATAACACACACGTACCATTTATGTTATAAAAAAATATTACAGGTAGGCAGGCTTCTGTAATTTATCTAATACTCTTTTATATTCATGCTTCCTTAGGTTTCATGCAATTTATTAAGTTTTCAGTCTTGCCTGCAGCAAAAAGAATAAACAAAAGCAGATGTGAAACTCCCTTTCTTAAGTACCCGCCAACCTCCTGCAAAGCCTGTAGCCAGCTGGGGGAAGCCTGATTGCCATCAGCTCTGCACTCACCAGTCCAACTGCCCTCTCCTCCTACAGCAAGCTCCAGACTGAGTCCTGAGGTGGTACGTCGTGACCCACAGCACACCACGTAGGTCTTGCCTCTTTAGAAAGAGGCTATTCCCCTCTATTCTCCAAGATTTTGGTAGGAACTGTGTTTTGTTGGCCAAGGGTTAAGTAAACCCCAAGAACAAAGGAGCCTGGAGAAGGAGGAGGACCAGAACAACAAGGGTGACACATGTCCCTAGCTGGTCAGGGAGGACAGAGGGATGGAGTTCATAAACATTTACACAAACAAAAGGCAGAGCTATAGCATTTGTTATTGCTCAGCAGGGGATAGCCAAGAGATTACACCTTCACTGGCCTTCACTAAAGGCTGTCATTAACATCAAACAATAGAAGCTTCAGGAAAACTCGTGTGTAAGACTTCACCATCTTCACTCACAGAAGGGGAGGTACCGCATTGCAGCACAGGAGGTGTTGAAAAAACACAAAGCACTGCGAATCTGTTCCTAGAAGACAGGTGCCTCCGTGCAGGCTGCCCTGCCAGGCCTGACACACAGGACACAACCATGCAGCAGAATATGGCCCAGCACATTACCTGGGCCCATGCACCGTGCTCGCCAGGTTCAAGTCAGCTCCAGTCTGCAACATAATGATCTGGGCTTGTCTTTGGCCAGCTCAGGCAGCTGTGGAGGAAACCCATCAGTCTCTGCTCCCATCCATCCAGTCATACCGTCAATTAAAGGCCATGGGGGAAAAGGACATGGACGACCACAATACCTCCTACCATTACATTGTTTCCTCTTTTATTGTTGCAGCCCTATTTCTGGAGATGGAAGCCGTCAAAGAAACACACACCACAATCTTGATTTTAACAGAGAGGCTGTCTTTACTCTGACAACCTTGCATCCTTGAGGACCATAAAATTCAACTAAAAAGAAGTAAGTTGCAGGTTCTCTCCCCGCTGAATCAAAGAAAAAGATGCAACCATTTCCTATTTTGCACAAATCAAGAAAGCCTCTGAAAACACTTAACCCTCCCTGCTATAGCAGCTGTTTCTCAGACATTAACAGCTTCCAAATTAAAAGTCTCATAAGGCAAAACAAAAAAGGGGCAGTGAGAAGGGGAGGGGGGGAATCCCACCTCACAAGGTGCAGCTGAAAAATAACAAACGGCTTTGAAACTGGAAGGGCAACCCAGCCACACTGCTGCGGCGCTAGTGAGCACACACACATAATGAATTGGGGATTCCCCATGTCAGGGCCGGCTGGGAGTGCGAATTGCAGAGTTCCAGGGAGGATCAATAACTGTCAGAAGGAGAAGAAAGTGAGCACTAAATTCGCTCGCCTTTCATCTTCAACAAATGGAACAGAAAATCTGATGGATGACAGAACCTTTCCTTTCTATAGCGTTCTTGTTGAACTAAAGACTAGTGACATTGAGATGATTTTCAACATGAGCTTCTGTAGATCCAGAAGCAATTATAAAAATAAAAATAAAAGAATTCCCCTACAAAGAAGCCCCCAAACCAAAAGTAGTAATTCGGAAGGGAAGCGTAAATAAAAAATATTAATGAAAGCCAATGCCAGTGGTCAGCCCCTAGCATGCAAGTGCAGAGTTTTGGAAGCATGGAGTACATTAAACACAACACACCCCTTGCCTCCCCCATAATTAAGTTAGAGATGTGAGAGCAAAAGCAATAGAGGCTGTCTGCTTAGTTTCTCTGCTTGGCAGGGCACCATACACACATGCACACAATTTCTCCTCTCCTCCATTTGTGAAAACAGGAGGGGGAAAAAAGAAAAAAAGGCCAAATGAGAAGATAAAGAAAAAACCCAAAGTAAACAAAAAAAAATTCCCAGATTTCAAAGGAGGAACATGCTACTGCTCAAAGAAATGCCAAAATCTCTTCTCCGTCCTTTTCTTTTACTGTAGGCAGTCACTCAACCCATCAGGAAAATTATATTAAAAAAACCCAACAACAACAGAAGGGAGACAGGACCTTTTGTACAATCCAGCTGGCTTCTGTACCTTGACTTTCATATCAGATATTTATTTTGGCATGTGGGCGGTGGAGGAGGGGGAAACATCTCTGGATACCTTATGACATACTTCACCGTGGTGTAACAGTTCAGAGCACGGAGGTACATCTCTGTTGCCTGTGAATGCTGAACACGCAATACAGTAACCTACAGTGCCTTCGCCCCGTACAGTATCACACAAGTAAGCCACAGGGCAAGAGGGGGGTGGGTGGGGGAAGTCCCAGCAAAGAACGCGTGATCGGTCTTCAACCTTACGATCTGCATTCAGCCAAAGAGGTGGCATTACCCAAAGCCACTGCTCAGGCAGGCTTGGGACCAAAACACTTTCTCGGAGTTTGCTCTCTCGCCTGGGTGGGCTGCCAGGGTCTCCCACCACCGCAATAAGGTATTTGCAGAGAACGTGCCATCTAACCCAGCTCAGGAGAGGCATCATTCTGCCCCCTGAAATGGAAACTTAAAAGCCTGCAAAAAAATGCAGTGACTCAACTGGATACAAGGGCCTGGTGTAAAGTTCAGAAATTGGCCTACGTGTGCTAATTCCTCCTTATGACATATGCACAGGAAAGCTATTCCTGCTTTCTCAGTGGAATAAAGATATTAAACAACTAGTTTCAAGACCCTAGACTAGCTGATAGCAGAGCTGGCAACAAAAAATAAAGAGAAAAAACTGAAACCCTGGCATTTTAATCCAAACAGACCATGCCACACAAAACTGAGATTAGCACTGGCTCTCTAGTATCATTTAATGCCTACCACAGACTCATTGTCTTCACAGCTCCCCAGCCAGCGCCGGCTCCACACCACGCCCCGTGGTTTCCCACTGACGCATGGGCATTCCTGCCGAACCACGGCCCTGCAACCCCATCCCACCCGGCAGCCATTCAGCCTGCGCCCAGCCAGCCCTCTGGCTTTGGGAGACTAAGAGAGTCAGGAACCCAAGGACATCACTCTGACAGCCTCCTCTGGAACCCTAACAGTTTCCCCACACGCTCCTCCAGCCCTGTTTCATTCATTTATTTCAGAAGAGCAAGGCTGTAAATAGCCACAGTCAGTTTAACTGCTGGGCATCTAGGAAAATAACCTCCTTCAGATATTGCCCCCTCAGCCCCACATTAAGAGAGTATCAGCAATGGCCTATCTGAACATCTGCATCACCTAACGGAGTGAGAGAGTTGCCTGGCATCCCAATCGAATAATCATGTAATTTTGGTATCCCAATCAAATTGTGGTTTGAGAAATGAGGCCTTGTCTCCATATGAAAAAGATAAATCAATCTAGAATACACAAATGCAATTTTAAAGGAGAATATCTATTCTAGATCAAATACAGATGCAGAACCCACAACTTCAGATTAACAGCATCTTCCCAGTTCAGCTTAATCTACTTTGAAAGCAAATTACTCTCTGCTAGGCAGAGGCACTCTTATTCTCCAACAAAAGCATCCTCACACAGGAGCTACCCTTAAGTAGGTCCTCAAAAGCAATCCCCATGTGTAGACAAGGCATTGTTTCCTGCAGACTGGAGCCTCTTGCTGTGCCTTCCCTCCCTAAAAGTTGTAAAAAGTTGCTGATACTGAAGGGCTGCTTTGCTTCACCTCACAGATTAGTGCTTCTCAGTGCTGGGTTACACAGCTATTCACAGGCTCCCCAGCACAATGAGATGCCACCATTGCCAGAACAGTATTTTACAGTCTAGATTTTTCTCCACTGAAGGAAACTTTTTTGCCTCTTGGAAGGGTTTGCAAAATATCCCCTAAGTCTATGTTAAAATAAACAGAAGCAATCACTGTTGTCTCCAAGCGGGATCTCCTCGGCACATCTCAAAAGGCTTTGCACGACGTTTCCAGCGCTCAACAAGGAGCATCTCACAGGGGCAACACACTCCAGCTGATTGCACAACAACAGCAAAGTGCCAGGAAAACTCCAAGTCTAATCTAAAAGCTGACACTGACTCATTGTGTGGGCTTGGGCAAACCACTTAACCTCTCCGCATCTCAGCTTTTCTGCCCATAAATGAGGGTAATAAAATACCAAGCTCTGTCTTTCCCCAGGGACTGATAGGGAGCCTTGGGTTTGTATGGCACTTTGGAAACATGAAGTGCTACATAAGTGCTAAGTACCATTATCTAGAACTTCCACTGTCACCTCCACATGCGGGTGCAGCAGATGCTGGTGAAAAGTGACCCGCAGGGAAGACTCCAGCCCTGACATTTCACCAGGAAGATGTTCAAGCAGGAACAGAGAGATTTAAAGTCCCCTCGTCCCAGAAACAGGAGCGGTTTCTAATACAGCATTTACCCAGTGAAAGGGAAGTGCAGAGCTGTACAAGAGTCCATTCACCCCTTCAGACAGGTACAGTTCTCCTGTTGACAACACAGGGGGAGGGCGAGTGCCTCACTTCAGCGACCATATCTTAAATCTGGGGTAGTTCTCAATCATTACTCCAAACACCCAACCAGAAAAACAGGAGCATTTCTCCGAGCTCTTCACTGAAACACCACCACATGCCTGTACCTCCCCAGGCTGCATCAATATTCACAGGAGAAGCACGTCAACAAATATCCAAACCCTTACACCACCCAGCACGTGGTCACTCCAGAAGGAGGGCAAGCAACATCCAACTCTTACAAAGCATGACTTGGCCCGTTTCTTGCTTTGCCAGTTTCCCACAAGCTGAATTCAGGTCCTACAAGGTGAAGGGACATGACACGACACCCAAGCAACATGGGCTCCTCCAGGCCCATCCTAAAGCAAGGGTGAGAGACAAAGCGGAGTAGATGCCCCGGTGCTTACACTCCACCAAAACCTTAAAAACATAACTGAATGTTAAAGATGCTGTTCATCCTGGACAGTTGAGCTGGAGCTTGCCTTGAAGGGTTATAGACACCACATGTACCTACAAAGAGCACTTTCTCTTCAGCATCCCCATCTCTCTCCACCTACCGGTTTCATCTGAACCAGAAAATTAACTATTTGCTAATTGGGACTTCTAGGAAAACATGGCCCTGAAAACTACCATGGCAACTAAATGGATACATAGATGGGCTGTATGGCTGTATAGTGGACATCTCCCGAACGTGTTCTGCAATGTCACTAAAAATAGTGTGGTTTCACCTGGAACAGCAGTTAATCCTCTCCAGGAGATGGGGAGGAGCAGGAAGGCAGAGATATCTTGTAGGCTGTTATTATCAGTAATGAGTTTATTTTCAAATCAAAGTTGACTGTTATTCATGACTAGAAAGGGGTGGAAATTTCAAAACAGTCCTAAGAAAATACTTCAAAATACAGATTTTCTTTCCTTCTGTGTTTATATAACACACAAAATCAGGGCAACCCAAGCTAGATTAGCATTATTCTGTGCTCTGTAACAAATAAGAGAAATCCACTAACTGACAAATCTAACCACTTTCTGTGCCTGCACCAGCAAATGAATTCAGGGGTAAGGGCTCTTGCCAAGACAGTGAATTTTATGCAAGTACTGGAGAATCTTCATGGAAAATAAACTTTTATTAATTAAAGAGTATCATTCACTGCTCAACGCAGGGAACGGAAATGCATCACATGTTCCCCATCCCTGCTCAGAGGAGCTCCAACACCAACCGGCTCTGAAGAACTGCTCGTGGATGATCTCCAAAGCAAAACGCTGAGACTAGTGCATGAGTAACAAACAAAGTTTCAAGAAAAATCACGATCTCTTCAGTGATCCTTAACTAACAGGAAGAGCAATTCATTTTGCTGCACGAATGATTAATTATAAATTATTAAATCCAGCTCTACTCAGGATACTTACTCAGGGAACCAACTGCTCTGACATGTCAACAACTTTTGTTTTCTAAATCTCTCAAACGACTATCAATTCAAAACACATATGGAGCCAGATTTTCCACAAAGGATCTGGTGCGTGCTTTCAGTGCCCAGTACCTCCAGTCCTGACCAGACTCTGAAAGGGGCAGCAACTCACCCTCCCCGCTCTGGTCTTTGGAGACAGCCTTTTCCAAGGAGAACACTGCAGTTATTTTTACCCTCTTCCCTCTCCCCCACCAGTGTGAAACACACAGGGAAGCATCTGGAGAGCAACAGCTTACTTTACACTCTCCTGTGTGATAAGGACGGGGATCTCCCAGCCAGGAATTTGAGGAGAAGCCTGCCCATGAGCCCAAGTCTCGCTGCGTTGCAGCGTGCAGCATTCACGGAGGAGGCAATTTCCTGCCCGGCAGGAAGGCGGCGGAGAGCCCTCGGCTGCTCCCAGCCTCCCGCCTGCCAGCCAGCAGCAGGCAGGGACGGCTGCGTGCAGGCAGGGGATGGGGGGCAGGGGAAGGAGAAATTTGAAAGCAGGAGAAAGTGCGGGGTTGCGAACATGCATCCGAACACAAAGCAGCCGGAGGATGCGCGGATATGAAAATGGGATGTATTATTATTCCATAAATTAAGTTAAAGCAACCTCAGCACATCCCAGACCTTTAATACCGGGCTGCTGCACACCAAACGAGTTGGCTTCCAGCCTGCAAAATGTTTCAACTTCACCCAACTGAGGCGAGACCCACGTTTTATTAAAACAGGTTTATCTTCCTGCAAATAAACCTCAACAGCTTTTGCGCCCTGAAGAAGCAACTTCGGTTTGCCGTCTCTCCCTCCTCCCCCACCCCCCGCCCACAACAAAATACACATTCAAAATCTGGTGAGTAAAGAATTACCAGTTAGAGCTTTCTGAACCTTGCCCACGTCAGGCTGGTATGCAACAGGTTTCAATGTTTGTTTTTATAATAAATAAAGCAAAAGTATGATGAGACAAGTAAGCTCCTTGTCTCTCCTCTGCCTTCTTTGAAGATGTTTTTTTGAGACTTAAGCAAAATTGTAAAGCGGTTAATAAAATAAAGGGCATTCCCTATCTCACATTTCAGCCTGTTCCAAATAATCTAGACAACCTTAAAATAGCCAAGCTTGTCTGTCAGCCATTTAATGAAGAAATATTAATAAAAAATAAAGTGTAACTCCCTACACACACTTTCCCCACTTCTTAAAATCTACCAGTCTGCTCCATAATCTCATTTTTCCTGATTAAAAAAAAAAAGACAAGAAAAAAGTTTTCCAGGCAAGCAGCAAAACCTAAACAAAATTAAAGAAGCGTAAAGCCCAACTTGAACAGCAGACAAGTATGCAGAGAACAGTGTGACCTTTCCTTATCACCCACTGACATGCTTAATCGTTTCCAAACAAAAAATGCTTTTTTCCGCCACTTCTTCATTCTGCAAGCACCTCCAGCGCCTGCGTGGCCAGTAAAGAGTTAAATCTCCCACTATCCCCTGCTGCCTGCGAAAAATCACGGAAACAATTGAGACATTGTCCAGTGAACAAGACTCCCAGGGACTGACATTTTTGTTTATGTCCCAGTTCTCAGCCTGTCAATTTTCACTCCCAACGTTAAAAGCCCGGCTTGCCCCAATACAGTCTGCCCTCGGCTGAAAAGGCTCCACTTCATTTATTTTATTAAAGCTATGGTGTGTTTATGATTCAGAGCTCTCCCCATCCGAGGACCTGTTGGTCCCATCCCCCTGCCTTCCTCGTTGCCCTGCAACAGCGACTTCCTAACTCCGAGGAGGCTTTGCAATGCCTTTTGCAGAGCCATTGCCGGCAAAATAACTACGCTTAGGTTAAATACCAATGTTTGTGTTTTGCTGGGGTATGAAATACGTATTACTGTACTCTAGTCCCTTAAAATAGCCTTTGATTATTAACCAGGGTAGGGTAGAGGGGAAGGGAGTTGGATACTAAGCCAGAGTGGCAGGAACTTCAAAAAGAAAAGAAAAAGAAAAAGAAAAAAAAAAAAAACCCACACCCACTCCTGATACCCAGCAGCAAACTAGAAAATACATGTAATGGAGTAAAACAAACATCTGAGCAAAGCAGCATTTTCACGTCTGCTCCACGGCTGCATTTCCTGCCTGCGTTTTCATAATGACCAGAGCGTCAGGCCCAAAATATATCCCTCTCCTTCACCCCCCCCCCCATCCTTCCCCCCGTTCCCAGCACTTTTTTTTTTTCGTTACGCTCTCAATACTTTATCTCCATGAAAAGCACACACAGCGGTCACCAGCGTTTCCTGTTTGCCGAGTGTGCTTTAACTATATCACACCCTCCGCCGCTGCGCTGGAATGCACAGCATATGGCATTGTGAAAGGGTTTACTGTCGAATAATGGCAGCAATGCAGTCCTGCTGGTTTATATCAAACCCTGTCACTCTCTTCACGGAGGTCTCTCTCGTGCTCTCCAAGAGGCGAGGTAAAACACACACACACACACACACACGCACGCTACTTCGAGTCTCACGTAGGACCTCAGCAGAAGCCTGCCTGGATCAAGACCTGCAAACTCAAGGCAAGGAAGATTGCAACTTATAAAGTAGTGACTTGCAGTCACTCATGATTTGTTTTGAATCTTAGTCCCCATTACGTCCTTTTCTAGGTAGAAGAAAGAGATGTTAAAAATATTTTAGTTCCTCACAGCAATTCCTCCGAGCACAGCCAGCATGGGCTGAAGGACAGCTATGTACCTAGCCCCTCTTCTCCAGGGTGGCAGAGCTGTCAGCCTGAACTCCATCCCGGAGCACAGCTTCATCTTCCCCTGCTTTCAAAAATCAGCACTGATCTATTGGTTATGAAAACACCCACGCGAAAGCCAAACATACACCACCACCTTTCACTTTGGGTCAAAGTTTCAAAACCGCATTTTCATTTAATTGCTCACAGGTTTATTTTTGTGGGTTTTTTTTTTTTTTTTTTTAAAGCAACTTTGAAAGAAAAAGACTTGCAAATAAATAAATAAATAAACAAAGCGCTGCTTCCAACTGCAGTCAGGTTGAGTTAAGACGCTCACAAAGGTTATACTTCAAAGTGCTTTTTGTGCAGATCTTGAAATGCCTTCCCATGCCCGGATGCATTCGGCCAGCAGACGCTGAAACGAGGAGCAATACTTTTAAAGCCCATTGAAATGCACCCATCCACCCTCTTTTCATAAAAGGAAGCCTTACTTAACAGGCATTTATTATTGCTGAACTAGGGTTGAAAGTTCAGTGTCCTTATAGACCAAAATTATCAAGATTTCTGAGTTTGCAGCCCACGTTTAAGTCCTAATGAGCTATTGTACCACACTCACTGCTATTAACTCTTTGATGTCAGGAACCCATGTTGCTCTTTTAAACGTCTCAATGATGTCCCAGGGAAAAACTGCAAAGCTCACCTGTGCTGAAGGACAGGTGAGCAACTGCATATTTTTTTTTTTTTTTGCCTTTAGTCCCCTCCAGCAAAATACGCAGAGACAACTATGGCATTAAATATGCATGTCAAAGACAGGCTAGCCTACCAGTTTGGACTGTGAACTCAGAGTCAGGGGAGCTGTACATCGCTCCCAGCTTTGCCATGATCTGATATGCAGAACACGTTACCTTTCCAGGAAAGAGACGTGAGTGTACGGCGCCCATCACACCACACACGTACAGCAACCGAACCGCTGCTATGCCTCATGCTGCACAGCCCCATCTCCCCTGGATCTCAGCTCTTTGGGGCAGGGACAACAACTCGCTTCTCTGAGAGCAGCTTGCCTATTAAATCCTCTTAAATACAGGTAACAATAATGTGATAATGAAATTAACTTTAATTTGCACCAAGTGCTTTGACCCTGCTCATTTCACAGTCACAACAGTGAAATACGGTGTCCACAGGGAGACGTCACCGCCAGGCTTGGATGGTCCTTGCAGAGAGAAGGGTCCCCAGTTTTCCAACCCCAGGCTAAGGCAGCCAATCCTGACCACCAGCGAACGGGAGCAGGATGATGCTTTAAATGCAAGAGTCACAAGCCCGGCTTGGCGCCCAGGCAAGGAGCAGCTGAGTCGGCCAGAAAGCAAACAGGGCGCTGGCTCTTTGGCCATTCTCCTCTCCCATCAGTGCTGAGGCTGCTCCCTCGCATTTTCTCACCATTTACTCATCCCACAGATTCCTCAGAGCAGAGATCTGAGGTGGCCAAACGATTGCCTACACAGGAACAGAGCTTAACAGTCCATCTACGGTGCGAGTGGACGCTCCCTGGACGTGCTCTGGGCATGACAAGCAGAACAAGTTACTGCAGGGTGAGCTTCGCTGAGGTCTTACAGCACCTCTGTAACTGCCTGGCCACACGCTCAGCTCTGGACAACAGACGCAAGCACACTTCACCTTCGGTCCAAATGGCATCTGCTACCTCACGTTTACCCCTCGGGCAGCAATTGTGGAGCAACCAGCATGCCTCAGATTCACACCAGAGCTTATCCCCAGGTAACCTGTCCTGGCCATCAGAGCCCTTTAATAAGAAGCAGGTTACTTCATGTCCAGTAAACGACTTCCCTCCAAAGAGCTCGGCATGCCTGAAAAGCATCGAGATGAGGAGTCAACATGGAGCAACTATGTCTTTAGCAATTCAAACCCTTGCTTGTTTCATAATTAACCATGTAGACATGCCCAACATGCAGCGACAGAAGTTCTGCCGCCAAGAAAAACTCTGTGCTCTGCAGCCATTTGGGGTTTTCTAATGATACTGCTTCCATGCAGCTGCTTAGCAGGAGAAGTGTTCATGGCCGTAAATGCACACTAAAAGTCTGTAGGCTTTCAGGTACCTTCACTCTCTTTTCCTCCATAAAATATCATTTCCTTATTAAAGGGCAGTAACATCCCCACAATCTTGACACCGCAGAGCTCTGCAGGCATACAACAGGGCAAAATTTTATTGTTTTGTCTTTCCTCTCCCAGACACTATCCTTCCAGCCAGGGAAGACCATGGAGACTTTGTGCATTTCCCAGTGGGCAGATGAGTAACAAGAGACCAAAACCCTCCTTCAGGGTGTCTCCTCCTCCTCCAGCCCTGGGAAGAAATATGTCAGCACAGGACAAGCTCCAGGGGGGAAGAGCTCAGGACACACTATTCCTTCTCTCCCTCCCTTTCCCTTCTCAGTACTTGCTAGCTGGGGGACAAGCAGAAGCCAAAACCACCTCTCAGGAAGGGGCTTTCTGTCATATAAATGCTCGTTTCCAGTGACCCAACTCAGAAAAGCTTCACTATACAAGACAATACTTTGAGCACACACTTAGGTGTTGTCCTGAACATGGATGGACATCAGCTCACATTTAATGATTTCTTGAATCAAGGCCTAAAAAGTAAAAAGGAAGGGGAAGGGGAAGCTAGTTTCCACAGTAATAGTAGTTGAGAAGTCTTTGAGTCCTGCCAACAGGAAAAATGCGTGTTAAAGAACTGCTGGCCTCTCCTAGGAAACTAGCACAGATCCACCTTTTTCTGCAGGCTAGCACTGCAAGGCCCAGGGACGCCAACAGGCCCTTAATTTGCACCAGGAAGGTGGTAGAGGGGTTGGGTTGTAAAAAAAACCAAAAACAACAACAAAAAAAAAAAACCCACACACCAAAAAAAAAACCCCAAAACCCAAAACAAAAAACCCACACACATCCACAACAAAACAAAACAAAACATAATAAAAAAAAACAAACCACCTGAAGGATTTGGTTATTTGGTTAGTTCTTAATGCCATCAGGGAGGCTAGTCAGAAAGCACCCTTCCTCTTGTATACACACACATACAGGTTCAAACCATGCATGCCCAGGACCCCTTACCAGCCTATCCCTCATTATGTATATAGCATTCCTACACAAGTGAGCCTGGCTGCAGAGCTACTCTCCATAGGAGAGAGTACAGATGACTATACAGTCCAGAAAGTGAAGTATCCCATGAATAATCTACACCCAAACCGCACGAACTGGTGAGAAGAGCAATAATCCTTGGCTTGAGTAACTTGGAAAACAAATGGTCCTGAGCCCAGCAATGCCAGCTTCCTTCCTTTCTTTTTAATGATAAATACGTGCTGTTTTCTTTACTACAGCACCTGGACACAGTACACAGACCTTGTTTAGACAGAAAATAGGAGGTTCCTATTCAAGTGAGCTCGTCCACATGGGGAAGTTTTTTGTGCAAGGGCTCAAGTGTGAATTGAAAAATGCAGAACAACTATTTCGAATTATCTCTCCGTGTGGACACTGTTATTCAGCACTAAGAGTTTCTTTGTGAGACTTAGCTTAATCCGTTTCCAAAGCGGATTAAGCTAAACCACACAAAGGGCCTCTTACTGCTGAATAAGAGTGGCCGCATGGAGAGATAATGAGGAATAGTTATTCTGAGACAGCTACTTCGACTGCATATTTGGGCTTTTCTGCTCTGCATCAACAAGCCCAAAGCTGTCCTGGAAGTGGGAGACTGCAGTTCTAGAAACTTGGGAAAAAACAGTGCCGGGGCCATATCACACCCGTAAAATCTTCTACTCTGCACACCATGGCTGCTCCTGCTCCAGTCGGCACGGGCTCTGGCTCCAAACCAGGCTGCATTATTCAATACCTACTTCTCTAAGCTCCAGATTGAATCCAGCCACAAACTTCAGCTGCAGACAGGGTGCGCGGGGAGAAGGACCTGTGGCGAGCGGCCCTGCCAAGTCTGCCACCCTCAGTACACATCATCTTTGATCTGACAGGCTCACCCATCTGGCTCTCCAGCATCACCCGGCGCTGCCACAGCTCTTCGCCTGCTGCCAAGGCTGAGCTGCTGTGCACGGCTGCTGCTGCAGTCCTCATGCATGCCCTGGGCTTCAGGGACGGACCGTCTGCACTCTCTCCATTCCTCTCGGCACAACCACTCTTCTGCAGGAGAGCTGGTGGCTTGCCGAGATTTAATTTTAGGCCCATGCAAGTCCCTAGAAGTTAAATTAACATGCATGCTCCAGCGTAACGCAAATTGCCATGTGATTGAATCCAAAACACAGCTTGGGCTCCTCTGTGTTAAAATATTCTCCCTAAACCATCTACCTGGTATAGGTTTCCACCTTGAAATGTTGCTCTCTGCAGTTTTACTGTATCCCAAACTAGCTAGTTAGAAAAGGCCAGAATTTAGGGACTCAATTTGCATCGTATTTAGGACAGAGTGGGTATTTTATGAACATAAGACACAAGAGGGAAGCCTGCAGTAGATGGGCTGCCAACCAGACTGAAGACAGCATAGTTACATCTTGAGGATTTCTGATGAGCCAGGTTTTATCTTGTTTCCCCCTCACCCAGAGAGTTGAAATATGTCAGAGAAAGATATACCAGATATATTTTGGTGTGCCACAACACACCAAAAGGCCAAATTTCATTGCTCCAGCTCATAAGCAGGAGCTGCAGTACAGACCCTCCAGGAAATCAAAACTGATGGAAGTTCATCGCAACATCCTGGGCTATAAACCTTCTGCTTCAGGAGGACCTGCTGAGCTGTCTCCAGTAACATCAGAGAAGCCTGGCCCTGCCTGGGAGCAGGGAGTGCTGCAGCCGTCTCAAGGTAAGTCACCCTGGCATCTGTGAACCAGGCACCAAGGCTCACATTCTCCCAAAGTCCAGTCCGGTAATCCACAAGAAACAGATGCTCAGTAGATTGCACCAAGCGTACTGTAACACCCTACGCAGCTGCCTTTTCCTGGAGGAACGCTTAGGGTTGCCAACTCCTACAATTTTACAGCCAGTCTAGCAATACTTGCTGTTTTTCTTAAAACGTGGTAGCCTTGAAGTCAAGTGTTGAGGGAAGAACCTCAGCTGCTGCTTACAGCACACAGCAAGCTCCTGAACTGCTGTAGAGAAAAGTTTGAGAATGAGCGGAATATACCCTGCAGGCTCAGGAACCAGAGAACAAATAAAGAGAATATAAAATGTATTATTTAAGAAACAGAAAATAAACAAAAACAATACCAAAAAACCCCCCACCAATCCTCATGATCTTTTGAGGCCTGACTCATGATCCTAGAACAATTGAGGTTGGCAGTACTGTACATTTTACAGCATTTATTCACAGCTGAAATATCCCAGCGTCCAAATACTTCAGTTCTTGGAGCTACTCGCAGATCTCCTGACTACAGCCAAGCGTGACAATTCATCCCAGCTGCCAATCCAGCCCCACGGTGTCTTCTGAAGGTGCTTTAATGCTGACTGATGTTTGCAGAAGCATTAAAATCCTGCTTACTTCACAGTAAGGGGTACAAGCCTGCACATTTGCCCAGTCTCAACGTTAAAGCAGAGGGGTTACCTCCAGTACCAAAATAAGGTCTGCAGAGAACAGACATTGTGCCACAGAGTAAACATAACGGCATGAAGCAGTCCCCTGAAGTCTGAACTATTTTGCAAACATATCAAATTACCAAGTGAATTACTTTTTAGGAGTCCACAATTCTTCTGTGCTCTACACAAACCAAGCACTAGCTTCCCCATTCATATTTAGTGGGTACTGAATATAATATGTGTGTTTCATAGGAATTCATCCAAAATAATTTTATGGGGCTGTCGGTAGGTGGATTCTATACTTAGCCCTAAACATTCAGGTTTGAACACAGGGGTTTTTTTAAACACAACCCTTCCCAAGGAAAAATCAAAAGGAATTAGTGGTGAAAGATTTAGCCACAAAATTCTCAGCAAGTTTAATTTGTTCCGTGGCTTAATTCCATGCACCTCCAAAAATTCAGGACAAGATGTTTGCACACTTTTGGGCATGTATTAATGAAACATTTTGTTTACTTTGCAACTGCCAGAGCAATTAGCCAAATAAAGTGTAAAGCATTTAAAAAAGGAGAGAGTCACTAAAGGAGCTTTCCAATTAAGCCTGCACGGATATTTCTGCAGCGTAAGTCTCAAGGATCTCTGTGTTCGGTCCACGCACCAAGGCGTGACCTACCTGCCATCAGGGACTGCTTGAGTACCAGTACAGCTCAGACACACAGCCCTCTCCTCCTCCCCATGCACGTGCCCCTCTCAATACCAGGCAGTGACATGAATGATGCCCAACTCCTTCCCCCCAAAACACCACCATGCTCCTGCAACTCTCAACACAGTCTGCATACTCAAGAGGATCGCCCTGCAGATCTCCAGGGAACAGGATGTCCCATCATGGGCACACAAGAACATCTCAAGAGGTTACTGCAGAGGAAGAACAGCCTCTCTACAACAAAACATTAAAGACACAAAGCAAGAGCTTTAAAAGCCCTCTTGGGGCACCACAAGTGGAAGTTGCAAGATGTTCCAGATGGCCTTATACATACAGGACTGCGCATACATCTGGATGAACCCCACTTCTGGCCTGTTTGAAGGGACACTATAAGTAAATTTTTAAATCTAAGACAAACCTTATGATTACTTGTAGATATTTGTCTTTTATTTCAAAGTCTGCAAGCGTAAACCACACGAGACTGAAAGAAATCAGGGACCAGGCAGGGCAGACTGTGCAGTTTCGACTCTAACCAACCTGGGAAACAGCTCCTGATCCCTCCAAACTGTCCAGAGGTCCCAAACACTTGCTGTCCACATGTGTCAAAGAGACTGAGAACACAGAGTATGTTACAGATGGCTTTGCCTTCAGTTTTGCTTGTCATATTATGTTTTGAAAACACATTTTTACCTCCTTAAGCAAAAAAAAAAAAAAAATTTAGATACACTACTGCACAGTGATTCTTTGTTCTTGGGGATTCGGTCTACTTTATGGCTGTGTTCATTACATATTAGAAAACCCAGGCCAAATAGTACTAGAAGTCCTTCCCCAAGGTTACATTTACATTTACTTCAAAAGGCCTCCCTGCAGTAGAAAATGCAGGAGTTTTTTAAACCTTTAACTGTTTTGTAAGAAATATACTGTACCGAACCACCACCATTTTGAGTTCAAAATGTTTTTGCCTGGCACCAAGGAAGCTAAAAGCAAGTCTCTGTACAGCTGAGACAGCAGGAGGCAGGAACCTGGGACCGGTCTTTCACCCATACTCCTGCCCAAAACAGGGTATGGCTGAGTCAGAGTATTTACTTTGCAGAGAACAGGGAAGAACAGCGCAGTTTTTCTCTTTACAGTTGTAGGAATGCATGAATAGATAAAAAAGGTTTTAAAAGAGCTTGCTTTCTGTAGTGAGCAGATTTTGGAGAACTTGCGTAGACATACCATGCTCATCTTTACTTGCCTGTCCACACTGCAACAGAAAATTTTCACATGAGAATCCTATTCCTAGGGCACCCAGATCTCATCCTTACCACCACGCTGGTGCATGCACGTGGGGTAGATCAGGTGCACACTGAACATCAGATTTCAGGACAACTAGCACCCTATCCGCTTAGAGCGGCATGCAAGGCACCCAGCTGGGGTCTGGTTTACACTCAAAAACTTCCTGCTAAAACTGTTTAACAAAGTCTTAATACCTTCAATAAAATCAAAGGTCAGAAAAAAGAGAGGAAATAACAACAAAAACCCTTAAAAAAATTCCCAGCCTCATAATAGTACTATCCGCAGGCTGAATTCAAAATTTTGACCTAGCAAGCTTAATAGCGTACTATTAAAACAATTTTTCCCCCAGTTTGCTTTCACCTTTGGACACAGATAAGCAGCATGACTGTGCCAGAGCAAGATGCAAGAGTCTTACAAGACGAGCGAAGCACCTAAATGCAAATAAATGCATTGGTCTTAAATGGAGCCTCATGCTGTACCTTCCTCAAGACATGCTGAACATAATTTCAGTTTAATATTCTGTTTCTCATTATGAGCCTTGGAGACTCTCTCAAGCACCATGAATAGTAGTATTAACCCAGCCCTTAGCACTGGGGGCAATCCAGCCAAATTATTCATGCTGGTCTTTTGCTTCGATTTTTGTAGTCTTAACTTAATGTTCTTAAACAAATCTGAAAGGAGGACAGCTGACAAATAGTACAGACTTTACTTAAGACATTATAGGCGGCCATGTTCTGCAGCCTTGAGTCATTAAGCTAAAAACCCATGCTGAAGCCAAGGGGAGTTTCATCAGAGCTGGGTGTAAAGGCTGCAGCCTCGCCACGGAGCTCATCGTACTCACAGTCAAGCACTGAAACACAAGAATGTTAAAAAGGAAAACAGAAAGGCAAAAGGAAAGGGGCGGGGACACACACATACAGACCCCCCCAATCTCCTGTCCTCGCTTTGTAATCCAGCTACAAAGATTAGCCTCAAATCCTGATTTCAGAGATAGGGGAAAGATAAGGAATGATTTGCAGGTGTTAGCATTTTCCTACAGATCTTCAGGGCAGCACAACTGATTTCAAGACGAAAAACTGGTATAGGTACACTTGGCAGGTAGACAAGCCACAGCAACACGGCTGGAGAACCGGTTTCGATCCCTATTCACATTACACTTGCACAGAAACATCAGTGCGCCCATGAAATACTCCTCATTGTTCCATAAAAAGATTAATTGCGTTTTCACATATGCAGAAACGTGTGTGGAGCCTCATGCAAGAGTGGCCAGGTCCCAGGTGCTGTTGGGCAGGCACAGCAGCGACAAATGGGGACATCAGAGAAGCCTGACACATCCCAGGCCAACTGGCAACTGCAGGCACTTCATCTCCCCCAAATGCCATTACCCACTCTAACTTTATTTAACAAAAAATAAGACCATTTTTACTCCACAGAATTAATGTGGCCTGGGGCGGATGCCAGGAAAAAGGGTGGAAAAAGCTGCCCCTTATTTATTTATTTTAACAGAACAAGGCAAAACAGTTTGCTGCTAGAAATAAACAGAACCTCCCCCCTCCCAAAAACCCCACTGCTCTCCCTCTCACTCCTCCTCCGCCTCCTCTCCCTCCAACATTGTAAGTAGCACAAAAGATCACATTACAAATGCCAGCTGTGGCTCTTTTGGAAGGTGGCCTCCATCTCGGAGGTAGTATATGTTCCTCACGGCCTAAGTGGTTGCTATGGTAAATATGCTTTTTATTGAATAGCAGAGTGAAACAGCTTTTAAAGAGACCCATAAGAACCCCATAAATGGTCAAAATACAAGGCAGATCAACCTCAGCCTCCCTGGAAACAGGTTTCTCTTTATTTTCCGAAATGATTGTGATTTTTGAACCTTTTTTTTGTGTGTATTTGTGTTGTCTACTTGTCTCCACCTCACTCACACCCCAGTGGAGGGGCTGGAGAGGGCCAGGGGACTGCGACCCCAACCAGCCCCCTAGCATGATGAGCTGCTTTGGCATTTAAAGGCAAGCATCTGCTCTCCTACGCAGCAGGAGGCTTTGTGGACAGCAGATGCTCAGCACTGGGAAGTGCAGGTGATCTCCAGTGAAGCTACCCAGCAAACTCAGCCCTCCGGGCTGCAACCAGCTAGGAGAAACCTCCTGCTCTCTCGTTATCGCCTCCTCCAAGCCTGACACCACTTCACTGCACCAGCTCCAAAGCCCCAGGAACACTCCTGTCCCCTGTGCCAGTCTTCCAGCACAGCCGTAAAAAAAAAAAAATAAAATAAAATAAAGATGTTACTTTGGTTCATTTCTTATTAAGAATAAGATGGCGGCAGGTCTTGATGGCTGTAGATTTCTTAACAACCTGCCAAACATCTTTTCTTTGATCTCTTCCTCCAGTGACAACCCAAGTGGACAGGAAAGAAAAGCAAAGTCATTCTGAGAAAGTGAGGCAACCAGCGCTAGATATCAACAGTCCTGTTCCCATCACTCTCTGCCACACTGAGGGATGGTTTAGAAGCTGTGGACTCTAAAAGATAGGAAACCTTTTTTCTTTTTAAATAAGGAACTAAGACACTCATAGCAAAGGGCTGACACTTCTCAAGTAAAAGAGACAACAATGGAAAAAGAAGCTCCTCAAAAATGTTTAGTATGATTTCAATTTCTTACAAAACAAATGGGTGCCTTGGATGATCCACCAGCTACATCAGCTTTAGACTGTATAGCAGAAGATAAAGAACAAGCAATGTTTCTTTCCCCGGGATTCACCTTATCATCCAATGGTTACAAAACAGTTAAAAATAAAATCATGTAAAACTTGATGATAAAGTATTTCAGAAGAAATATTCCAACCCACTATGTGCCATCTTTTCCAGTGGTAAATTTCCCAGATGAATGCTCAGAGCTAAGATGCCCCTTAACAATAGATGGCACTGACACTGGCTACGGGTGGGGACAGGCCAATGCATACCATCCCTCTTGCATAACACCATAGAAACAGTTTCCTTTTAGACCTCTACAGATGCTATTTTAGAAAGTAAAAAACCCAAAACCCCTCTTATGCAAATTTGCATTGCACATTTCATACTCAACAATGTTTTTACAATAGAACCAAGAAAATATAACCGAGAACTGAAAAATTAAGGGAGAAGTTAACAAATAAAGCTATTTTTAGCAATGCTACTCATTATAAAGAGAGCTTTATATTTTGCAAGTAAGAAGTAAACATTTGATAACACTTTTTATATTAAAGAAGTCATCACAACACAAAGGGACACATGCTCTTTGAGCCTTCACCCAGGTGAAATGCTGACAAACTCTCACAAAGTTTCATTCAAGATTTTGCAATAAGAAACGATTTTTTTAGTAAAGGCCGTAGAACAGGTGTGGCTTTTATTTTTTTAATGCTTCCCAAAAGTTTTTCTTCATTCTCTTCAGTTCAGCATTGTCAGATGCATAAACCAGCCTGATTGGCCTTCACTGCCACTAAGCAATTCCGCAGCGTGTAATTTTAGAGTATTTTCAACTCTCTGCTCTCCTATAAAGCACATGAATGATAATTTCATAAACAGCCCAGCAATAGCAAATGTATTCCCTCCTTTTACCATGGGCTCATTAGGGTTTTTTGGTTTTTTGAAGTATTTCTCTTTTGGTTTGTGTAAAAGAAAACTGGTGACAACCGATGCCATTAATGTCAAATGCCCTTTTTTTTTTAAAACAAAGGAAGAACATCTTTCTGCGTTTACTTACAACAATGTGTGCTGGAGATGGAGACCTAGCATCCTTGAGGGCTTGTCTACTCTGAAGGCTCCCTGCCTGAACATCAAGCAGTGGCCATTTCATCTGCAGATACTGGATGGAGGAAACAAAAATGGGGAAAGAAAAATGAGTTCAGAAAAGAAAGACCAAAAAAAATAACAAATCTTAGGTAACATGAGTAAAAAGGTATAAATTAAAACTTATGCAAGGAACTGAAACAAAAATCAAGATAGTTTGTGGAGACACAATCTGTGCAGAAGACTAACAATTTCATACCACCGCATTAAAGTTCTGGAATAAGAAAATAAAGCAGATTCCAAAGACAGTATTACATTAATTTCATTAATTGTAGCAAATCTAGAAGAATAAAACCCACACAGAAACAAAATACCAAAACCATGGAGAGGATGGGACAAGGGAGGGGAAGGTGGATTAGCAGTCTCGGGAGAGTCAAAACACATATGTATCATGGGTTAAGAATATGATCTCATTACTTAATGGGTCATCTGTCAGCTTTCCTTGACAAATGCACCATGTAACTCCTCCAGTTTCCTAGTGCTGTACGAGCCCTAAAGGCAAAGGTCTACCCCAAAAAGACCCAGCACTGCTGTGTCTTAGCACCTATTTTCTCTAATCTTCACTGTTTCTGGAAGTCACCATGGATTATTTTCTTCTGGCTCATCTTCTGTTGGACAACCTTTAAGGGACTTGCACAGTGTAACTTATTCAATTACAAGGCCAAACTTAATAAGCTGTCCCATTGATGATGCCCAAGACAGAGTACAGCCTGGTGCACTCAGGCCCAGCTGCGCTGGCCAGGCAGCCATCGGAGATAGCCACAACTTCTTTATGTCACCATCATCGGCAGATAGGCTGAACACACGCAGGCAGCAAGTCTGCAGCATAATGGGGTGTTGATTCAGAAGCAAAAAAAAAGAAAACACCTAACTACACTTCAAGAAGCAGCAGAACGTTCCCACGGATTTAACCAGCATCAAATATGGACTAAAACTTCTGCTCTCGGGCATGCGTGTCCTCTCACTAAACTCACTGGAGTAGCCATTGCACCCCAGCCGGATTCCATAGCGCAGCTCAAGTCTTCCACTAAACACGTGGAGTTTAGAGCTGGTACCCAGATTGCTGCCTCGGAAGTGCTCAACTCTGACCAAGAGCAGCCCCACAGAGAAATCAGGTAGCCCAGACAGACTTCTGCGCAGTACATCTAAATATAATTTCAGCCCAAGCTTTTCTCTCCGCATGGTGCTGCACTGTGCCAATCAGGCATACTGGTTAACACAAGATCTCTAAAAGCCCAGTATCATGCTGGAAGAAATGCGTACCTGCCACATGCCTTCAGTCCCTTCCCAGAACTAAGAAAAGCAGCTGTATGCATAGATCAAGCCACTGCAGAAGATCCTATTTAGCACTAGACTCTGGATGACCTAACAGATCTTTTCCTAGAAAATATCTAGAGAAATAGTTACGTTTACTCATTCCATTATTTTTTTTTTTTAGGAGTAATCTTGAAGGAGAACCACACACAAACAACCCCCACCACCCCAGGCGAACAACGGAAGCCGTATCTAAATCTCCATGAAGGAAGGAAGGAGATCTGGTTCCATGCTTTCAGCACATCACTATCACATTTGCTCACGTATGCAAAACATTTGCTAGCATGCAAGGCCTGTTTGCTGCAAGACCCTGGGCACCGAGGTGACCAAAAGCAGGAGTCAGCAGGAGGATGCATTACCAATTCCCATCGCTTGGAGGGTCTGAGATTTCTGAGCTACTGGAATGCAAATAAACAAACCCATACTCTGGATTTGTGCCCCATACAAGTTCCTCAAGTTCCAAGAAGTCTTGTTTTTATTCATCTTCACATTTGGGATTTGTGCAATGTGGACCAGAATGTTTCAGCACTTCTTAAAAACAAGAAATAAAACCCAAACAAACCAGAACTAGTCTACTGTAAGCGACACTTCTAACTCTTACAACTCGATTCTAAACCTCCAGATATTGGATCACTTGTATCAAATCCCTGTTCTTCCATATAGGAGACCACAACATAAATTTTAAAGTTGAGATGATGTTAAAGTAACTTTCTAACCCTTTGTGGTTTCAAAAAAGTGCTTAAAAATGCAACCCAAGTGCACAGAAAATGAACCCAAAACCTGAGCCGACTGAGAGCTTCTTAACTTGAGGGGAAATGTGATACACTTCAGATTTGTGGATGGCATATTAAACAAGTCAACTGCTACATTTTTAGAAGTCCATCAGTTGTCTTAGTGATTGTAACACCGCCACATAAAGGGGCATATGAATTTGCAGAAAGGTTCCTGATGGGTCACAGCTACTACCAGCTTCCCCCATGTTTTTCAGCCAGCTAGTGAAGTATTTTTTCCCTTCTTCCAAGGAAAATGTCCTCACAGGATGCATGCCTCACGGTATACAACTCTGTTTCAAACTGCACAACCTTTCTGGAGAGTGAGAAGTTACTGCTACAACAGCTAAAGCACTTACAAGAACCTGCCAGCTCAACTAGTGGCATTTCAGGAAATGGCCACTAAGCTGTTACCCACCAAAACAAACCAATCATCCTCATTTTTAACACGACCACTCCTTGGTCACGAGCAACCCTGGAATATTCCTACAGCCACGACAACCCATGAAGGAGCTCAGGTCAGCAGCTGTCCTAAAAGACGGGCCAAGAAATGCGTGGGCTTCTCTGAAACCACCTCAAGGGGGGACTGAAAGGCACTGACAGAGCAGCATGAGCAAGCTCACATCAGACCCCGTCCAGTCAGTGATTATTGCAGGGATTATGAAGCCTTCAGGACTGTCAGTTCTGCTGGTTTTTACTAGCAATAAATTCCTATAGAAGAAATAGAGCAAGAAAATACGGTTGCTCCTGCTCCACCTCAATCTTACAAGAGCCTGTACTTTCAGGGCAGGTGCTCCCACACCAGGCTGACCAGCCTAGGTGCAAGATGAAAGTTTCAGAAGATCTTACTGCTACTTTGCTTTTTGGCTTTTAAAACCCTGAGTTTGGACTCTCAGTAAAGTCATCCTCTTACCCACTCCTACCAAAGAGGATCCAAGAAGTCTTACAGCACAAAAGCTAAAACGCAGCCAAAGCTGCTTCTCCTCTTGCACATGCACTCGGAGCCCAGCAGGAATGGTCCAAAGTCAAAGCGCTCAGTTTTGCACACAAGCACACACATGGACAGCTTCCATTTCCACCACTGGATAATACACCAGTGGGGGAAAAAATAAAATAAGCAGTCCCCACAGAAAGCAGTAATGCGCAAGGGTCAATAAAGCAACTTCCACGAGCTCTACCAAGTGGCCAGGATCCAGAGCAGCATCCTGGCCCCGCCAAGGGCAAGATGTTCTGTCCGTCAGATAAACAGAAAGGGCCAGAGCCCGCAGCCAACACCCACGTCAAGCTAATGAACCCACAGCTTCAATGGTGGGACATTTGCAAAAGAAAAAAACTCCAATCTGCTGGCTTCAAATGCCAGTCCCGTTGATAAAGTATGAAATATTAGCATTGTTTAAGGTGACGAGCCTGACTCAAGGCCTCCTCATCCAAGAATTGTCATGCCTGTAACACAATATTGATGTGGTGGCTTATAATTCTTACTTTACATAAAAGCTTCATTGTGTGCCAAATTCAATCTCCACAGGCTACCTGAGCCACAGATTTTTACGAGTCTACATTTCAGCGCTGCGAGTCTACAATACACATAATTTTCAATTATGTTAGGGCAGAACAGGATCACTGCCTATATAACATTACTGGTTGGAGGAAATGAGACTCAGCCCTACTGCCGAGAGAGCTAACTGGATCCAGATGGTGGGCCGAGCGAGGCAGCCGTCCGAGGGAGCGACGTCGCAGCAGCTGCCCCCTCCACAACTCTCTCTTTCACGATGGAGGGAGACACCAAGCCATCACCAGAACTGGAAGCTGAGATGGGAGGATGCTTGGGCAGGGGGGGAGTCACATCATGGCATAGGGAGGGCGAAGAAAGAGGGTGCAGAGGTGTGATTGCTTTCACAGGTTTACTACTGCTGCCCTACGCTGTGATATTCTTATTAAAGAGGAGAAAAATTAAGTCCTGTTACAGCAGAGAGGTAAATCCTTTCCTTCCTCAAGCAACTAAATAGCAGGAAATCCTCTTCTCTTGGCCCGAAATGCAGATTTGAGCCAGACAGTTCCTCTGATTTGCAAGGACTCCACAAAAGTTCGAAGCTGACTTTCCCAGCCTTCTGACACTGCTTTTACATTCCTGCACTGGGGGGGAAGGGTAGGAGGGAGGGAAGTTCCCACCATCCTGCTCCTGCAAACGCTGGACACACGCTCGCTCCTCTCCTGCTTCTGTGTCTCAGTGTGGAAATTACGACTTGCCTGTACAAACATTGAACTTTTCAACAAATTAACTCTAACAAATCTGTGCAAATTATTTCAGAGCAAAACTGTTGAAATGGGCTCTGCTGGCCTGCTTTTAACATTTTTTAAAATAATGTCATCTTGGCCTAAGTATTTTATTCCCTGTTTAACAATATGATCTGATGGGGATCATTAGCATGTGTGTGCTTTTTTTTTAAAAAAAAAAAAGTTTTATGGCAAGTCTCAGAGAGCTTAAGCAAAATAATTGTTAAGCTCCAGGCCTCCGCACAAAAATTAAAACACGTATGGGGCGAGCGTACTTGAGAGAAACCAAAGCTTTTAAAAAGGCTGTTAAATTGTCAGCACAAGGGAAAAGGCAAATGATTTGAACAGCCCAGATTTTTTTTTCTGTAGAAGGCGAACAAAAAAAAACAACCAAAAA
This sequence comes from Leptosomus discolor, assembly GCF_034619465.1. Classification (NCBI taxonomy): domain Eukaryota; kingdom Metazoa; phylum Chordata; class Aves; order Leptosomiformes; family Leptosomidae; genus Leptosomus; species Leptosomus discolor. The sequence continues at coordinate 10,493,552 of NC_141396.1, forward strand.
AAACTCCACAAAAAAAAAAGCCCAAAAAACGAAACAAAAACCCCACACATCCTACCCTCCACTCCTATGAGCATCTCGTTCACACCTTCCACCTGCAACCAGAAGGTCCTGCAAAGCATGGACCCACGGAGAGCAGCTCTGCACGCCCCCCCACCCCAAATACCACCCAAAGCAGCTGCCTTCCTGGGCACCAGCCAGGCAAACAAATATCTCTCCCAAGATTTCAGAGCAGAGTTGGTCAAAAGCAGCTAAAATTCACATCCAAGACTAGAGGAGTTTGGTGGAAACTCTTACTCACAGCCAGTAGCCACCCCCCGCACCAGGGCTGGGCTCGCAGCGGCGTGGCCCCGATGGAAGGGATGGCACAGAGCTTGCAGGTGTTTCCTGCACCGGTGTCCAACCTGGAGCTGTTCCCTTGTCATGCTATTGTTTTCACTGCTGGAATGCCCTACGAGTGATGTCCCACAGCATATAAATACATAAATGCAATTAAAAAAGAAAAAATATGCCATATTTTTAAATGGAGGAAAGCTGCACAATACTTTCCAGCTCAGGTTTCCTGCAGCTGGTGGTTATTAGCTCCCAGGAACTGAAACAAGCAGGAGCAGGGCTCCTGGAGTCAGCTTGATGCCACAGGCCTCCAAATACTTCCCCTAACTATGGGACCACATCTCCACCTTCAGAGTCTGCACTTTCTCCCTGGGTCTCAACACGCCATGCAAGCGGAAATATTCCTGATCCTAGTTTTGCTGTTAGTCTCTCCCTTGGCCAGTACTGCAGAATCACATAGAAGTACACACCTGGATGTCAACTTTGAAGCTCAGGAGTTTCTCTGATATCTAGTTAGCAACTCTTCTAGGAGGGAGCATCTAGACAAATTTTAAACAGAGATAATCCAGTAGTAACACAGGAGAGCACAATGCTGAGGGAAGGGCTGAGATTTATGGGGAAGGGGATAGAAAAAGACAGAGCTTAATGAGACTGTAATTGCTGTCTCCGGATAAGAAAAATAGTTGCAAGACGGTACTCATCTTGGTACCTACAAAGAAAGGTCTGCAACATACTAGGGTCCCCACTTAAGTCAGAAGGCAAAGCCTCTAAGGATTTAAAAGTAGACCCTCAGCTTCTGCTCCATCCCTTAATTTGCCTCAAGCCCTTATTTTTGGTCTTCAGTTATCATCTTGTTTGTAGAGGTGTTCAGTGTGGGAGCAAAATCTGAAGGATCTATTTTAAATAACTGAAGGAGATTGCTGAAGGAACTTTAAAAGGGCCTCTCATTTCTTGCAGATCTACAATGTCTGGAATTTTTTTGTATGAGAAGTAATAGACACCACCCACAATGTTCAGACCTTCTACAGAATATGTTATGTACCACGACGAGACACAGGGGAGCTGCTCAAAATGAGAGCAATGAGGTTCATTTCAACGAGACTGATCCTTTCCGCACAAAACATTTCCCCACAGCATGCAAGAAATGAAAGCATGAAATTGTAAAAGGGAAGTATTTCTCACATATCTCCACTTTTTTTAACTAATATCACCCTTTAAACTATTGAAACACTGCAAAAATAAACTATTACAGTATGTAAATAGAGAAAAAGTGGTACAAAAAAAGGAACTGGTAAGTTGCGTACCTGCACAGACACATGCACATCGAGCATTAAGTCCTCTGCCCAATTTAAAATGCCACTTATTCACCAGCACTGGTATCAGCCAAAGCATCTTGTGATATATTCATCAACAAGACAATTCTAGTGCCTTGAATTTCCCTGTTATTGAGAACTCAGGTGACCTTGTCTCCTTCCCTTCCAGTAATACACAACAGGGGCCTCAAGTTTCCCATTTTAATATTTTGCCTGTGCCTTTGTCACATTGCTGAAGCACCACTAGGGCATAAAAAAAAAAGGAGAAGGCAGAGTCCTCCACAGCCTGAAAGTTACAGAAATGTGCTAGTGATTAAACAGTTTGAGATCATCTCAAAGAAGGGATGCCTGAAAGCAGAAATCCTGCAATCTGGAAGTGCTTCACTGAAGCCATAGAGCATTCTAAGGCGATGGGCAAAGCGAATGCCCATTTTGGGGTGGAACAAGGCAGAAAGAAATAGTTTGAGCCCCACAGGCACCTCAACAACTCCAGTTCTCTCAGGTCAGCAGTAAGACTGAGTGGAGGTGGAAGAACATCGCACAACCACCAGACCAGTTGCCTTCTCCTGACCTAATCACCAGGCTCCATGCCTTCACAGCACACACAGCTCTTCTCCCGCATCCCGGATGAGATGCAATACAACAGCTACATCCCACTACTATGGCCGCATGTCACCCCCACTTACACCATTTTTCTATACACAGCGATAAGGGCACAGAGGAGGCTGCCATGGGAGAGAGCTAAAGAGAATAACCAGAAGCTTCCTTAAAAATTATTGCCTAAGAGAGTTCAAGCAAATTCAGATAATTATTTGCTCATTCTGACGTGGATGAAAGGCGTTCTTGGCATCACTTTCACTGAAGTAACACAGGTTTTTTGCTTCTAATGAATCAAGGTTGGTAGACTCCAGTCGAGTTGCAGGATATTGAGCATGAAGAAGCTAAATAAAAGCTTATCAGCTACGGCAAGAATTAAAAATAATGTTTTTAGCTTTACAAGAGGAAGATGTTCATGTGACACAGAAGTACAGCATTACTTTCTGCAGTTCACATGGTATATCAGCAAAACAACTGCAGGCAGTGTTTCTTGATCCTGGGTGGAGCTTGGGAAAGCACCATTACTTTTTTCACATTTAATCTGAAAGCCTCCGCAGCCCTCACTGCACAAGTCAGCAGGCTGACTGAGTATCATTTGGATGCCTGCAAAGTACTGTTCTGAAAGAACACAAGGCACAAATAAAAAGCATAATTTCAGTCGAGGAATAAGAACAAACTTTTTATCTACTTACTTTAGGCCAGCAAAAAAACAACTTCATCTTCAAACTATTTTCCCCAGATTTTCTCTGCAACCTGTTCTGTTCCACTCAAGCGTAGAGTTTCCATTAGAGAAAGCATAGGACAGTCATGAAATCTCAACAAAGTCTTTCTGTAGATACGGCTTGTTTAGACTCAGTAAAGCTAAACCAGCCTCCAAGACTTACCGAACAATTTGATGTACAGACCCACATTTAATTTCTCTTCCTGGCAATCTCCCAGAGAGTGAGAGAACAATTGGTAACTAGTGTTTGCATGAAGTCCAAGAATGCATTTTATGGTCTATAAAATATAATTCCTTTCCTCCCCATTAAATAAAGACAGTAAAAATATCTGACAGCACGTTAGAGACAGAGATCACGGCACTGAACTACCTCCATTGTAACAGAAGGGCTGCTCCAGGGGAACCTTGCCTCCCTTAAAACTTTCCAACACTGTTAAGAGCATAACTCCATTTGTAAAGGAGGTACTACAATTTTAAGCTTTGCAACTACCTTTTTTTTTTTTTTTTCACCAAGGAAAAACGAAACAAAACAAAAAAATCAAACTCAACCAAAACAACAGAGCTCAGTGGTCAACCAGCCTGGTTCTGCTGTAATATTGCAGAACATGTCTGCTCTGTCCTGCTCACTTCTCACCCCAGCACATGGATCTGTGGCACAAGACAGCACAGTGGTGTAAGGAGTAAAGGGGCTCTCCAAAACTCACCCCCACCTTCCCCTTGCTGCCATCACTCAGAGTCTGGAGCAGGAGTTACATGTTTCCTGATTCTGGGAAGCCATCAACCAGACTCCTTTGGTACTCTGGTGATAATGCCCATCACAAAAGTCATCTCTACATGACCAGGATGCAAAATGTCTGCTGAACTGGTACAATTTTCCACTGCATGTATGTGTGCGAAAGGAAAAAAAAACAACCAACCAACCAAACAAAAAACCACACAAAACACCACAGACAGACAGAGGCCTATCTTTGTGCACCTCTGTCCTGGATCAGTGCTACCTGCCTTTGCCATTTGTCACTGTCATGAGAGATCGACAGTTGTCCAATCTATGTTCTCAAGTGTTTGCTGGGGGGGCGGGGGGTGAGCAGGGGCAAGTCTGACTTGGTTTCTTCTGGTGTGGAGGGATGGAGGAGAAGGGCTGGGGCCAGCTGCAGCAGCCCTCAGCAAGGGAGCACTGTGTCCCACTTCCACAAAGCTGAATACAAGCAAGCAGTTTGTCTCACGCTTTCTTTGCGGAGCTGCATGACTTCAGAAACCTCGGTTTACAGAATCTGAGCCAAAAGCGGGTTGATTGATAAACCGCTCAGCACCTCTGGCTATCAGAAGCCAGCAGACTTGTCACAAGGGCAAGACAGGAGAAGGATGCCCAGCGAGGCACATCCCCCTCCGCAGGGGCCTCTGAGACTACCTGGGTTGGGTTTGAGTTTTTTTCACTCCCTGATCCAAATTCTCATGTTGGGTTCTGTGAAGTACCTGCAAACGAGAGGCACAGGTGGGTGGGATCCCAGTGTAAAGGTGCTATAGGAGAATTTAGCTGTTTGCTTGTTACTGTAACATCGCCTAATGGGGTTTTACTGAAAGAGTCATATTTTCTCCCACTGTTGGGTAAGTGAAACTCATGACTCGAATCACTACCACAAAAATTCCTGTCGATGTAGCAATTCTGGGTGAACTGCCGGGAGCCACTCTCTAGTAAACCCAGCAAATTTCATACTGAGTTTCCTGTCGCCTCCCTTGTGGTTTCCATGTGCGACTGGGTCTTCGATGCAACAAGGGGTTACTGCAGAATAGATGGCTCCAAGGGTTTCAGGCCCTCATGAAAACCAAGAACTTGCAAAATTCTCTTTCCCCAGGGTTGGTAACTTTTGTCTATCTTTCTTTTTTTTTTTAAACCAAACCCAAGAAGTTAACTCAAAAATGTAACCTAAAGACAACCCCAGGAAAAAGTCCCAGAGATAACAATGAAAACAGCAATATTATGACCTCCTAGGAGAAGCTGGGAAGGTTGCTATTGAGGTTATTTTGTTTTTCAGAAAGCCTTTGGGGAGAGGAAAAAAAAAAAAAAAAACACACACACACCACACAACCAAAAAACTTTCCACTGCATCATATCCTGGTCCACATTCCTTGCCGTAATCTTTTAGCTCAGATGCATGGAGATGTCTTTGAAAGATGTAAAAAAGGTCGAGAGTCTCCTCAGCTAATTGTGCTGGCTAAGAAACAAAATTTGTGGGCTGGGGTAGGGTTTGTGTCAGACTGACCTTCTGCAAGACCAGCTACTCCTCTGAATAAAACCCTCTCACTGCCTCCGCCAGAATCCTCCTGCCACTCAAGTATCATCTTGCTGTAACAAATTACTCCTAACCCAGGATTACAGCTCTTTCCAAATCCCTCCTAGAGAGCCGGGAGAGAAACGTTACCTCCCAGGATTCAGCACCAGTTGTTTCCCCTATCAATAATCCTCCTATTCGCTTCTCCAACAGTGTTAGTCCGTGGGGCCTGCAAGACCGCTCACACCCATTTTCCTTCCAAATGCAAGCTGGATGTCTCAATTGTCCACCAGAAGAGGAAAAGATGAAGGCTTGCCTTCAGATACCCATGGAAAAGACACCCTGCCTGGCCAGAGGCAAAGCTGACTCCTGGTTAAGTAGGAAGAACTATATTTAGGCAGAGGACCAAGTGAATCATTTGGGATGAAAGCAAAACCAAACAAATGAAGTATTCACTAAATCTGTGCTGTCACCTCTTGTTCCTGGGCAGCCACCCTGTGTATTTATTTTCTGGTTTCCTGCAGCACCACCAAAACAATGCAATATGCATTTATGGTATTTAAATGAAGCATTTTAAAAATACTCTTAGTTGAATCACCAGCCACACAAACTCTTCCTCAAGAACAAATAAAACGTTGGGGTTTTTTAAAGGAGATGCAGATAGAAAAGATGTTAAAACAAATATGGTCCAGAATTGACACCACTATGAATTATTTTTCCCAATTTAAAAGGCACGCCAATGAAAATAAGTCCAATTCCTTTAAGATCCAAATAAAGGTGCAGCATGCCTCCTGAAAGGCATTTTGAGTTTTCAGGTTAACAGCAGGTTACGCATTAGATTTAAGCAGCTTTTGTTGAATTGGCATACTTTAGAGACAAAGACGCACAAAATATACTAACAGAAGTTTTGGATAAATATTCTTTTTATTAAGTCAGAGAGATACATTTCCCTCAGTCAGAACAACTATACTAGCATATCCACTCCCTGAGCTGAAGTGACTAGAAACAAGTCAAACAGCACAATATACTGACACAAAATAATCCTTTTGGTTTTTAGTGAATTGGGGAAAAAAAAAAAAAAGGAAGCCCCACTTTTTTTAAACAGCAAATTGAAATCATACACTGCTCCGTGTATCTATAGGAAAAAGAAAAAAACAGATTTTCTTCTGCATAGGGAAAAACGCAACACACATGAGCCTGCATTTTTCCTCTCAAAGGGTGGGGAAGAGAGGCAGGGAGAAGAAAAAAAAATAGTCATTTAAAAAAAAAAAAATTCCATGCAAAAATGCTGGCTGGGAGGGGGGCCTCTGTCCCAGGGAGAAGGGTATCAACAGCTCCGCAATAGCTCATGTCCTGGAGGGCCTCTGCCCCATGTGCCAGATTCTTGTGGTTGTGGAAGAGGTTTGTTTTGGAGAGGTGAGGGTTGCTTTTCTGCAGCAATCCGGCGGCGAACACCTAACTCCTGGCCCCGGGGAGCAGAGCCCTCGCTCCCGCAGACAAAACACGCCCGCGCTCCCCAGATTCGCATTTGTCACACTTTCATGCCACAGCCCCGAAGTTAAAATAAAGGAGTCATCGGAGCAGCCCTGAGCGTATAAATCTGCAAATAGCCGAAAACGTTGCTCTTGTTGCTAAATATAGCGCAGGCATTTTGAACTGGCTGGCCCGCAAGGCAACTTTCATATTTATTTATTTAAAGGACCGTGGTTTGGGAACACTGAGTGTTTTTTAAGCCTGTTCATGTATATTCTGTTCCCTTTCTCTTGATATGAATACACTAAAAAAAAAAAAATATAAAAAAAAAAATTAAAGGAACTTAGCAGGTACTAGAAAAACAACTTCCACTTAAAAGAGCCAGAAAGCAGAGCAGAGACACATATTTGGCTTTGTAACAGGAGCAAAATTCTGTAATTCTGTGACATCTCCTCCCAGGATGGTAAACCAGGTTCATACGGAGTTAAATGCTGAGTAGTTTCAACCCCACCGCTCTGAGCCCCAGGGAGCAAGGCTTTTGCTAACGCTGAGCTTCCCCCCAGGATCGGGCACATCCCTGCTCAGCCACCGGGCGGGAGGGATGCGGAGGCCAGGGGACCCCCGGCAGCACCCCCCCCCTCAGCTGAGAAACGCCTGCAGAACACTGCGCTCCCGGGGAAAAGGCAAAACGGGGATGCGCAGCAGTTCACCCCCCCGAAGCCGGCCCAGGGCAGCCTATTTACTGCCAAATCCCGCGAGTTAGGCACCAGCTCGCACTTTGCCTTTGCAGGAGGGTGCGACAAGCCCGTGCAGGAGGAGAGGGCAGGAATCCCCAGGGAACGGCTCCGGGAGATGACAGCCCAGCCCTGGACCACCCAGGAGCAAGCCTGCAAAAGAGCGCTCACCTACGGGATGCTCTCTGAAAGCCGAGGGCCCAACCCAGGCGCTGGGGCAGCAGCAGGGACCCTGAGGGGCCACAGGGGTCCCTGCTGAGGCTCAGGGCGAGGATGGGGGCACACGCCGGCCCCCCACGGACCCGCTGGGAGAGCCACAGACACCGGAGCTTTCACACACCTACTCTAAGTGCCCTGGACCCACCAGTGTCGATTATTTTAGATTTTAGCCTTACCTGCAACTGAGAAAAAAAAAAAAAACAAAACAACAGTAGCTATTGGAGGTTTGTTACAGCTGTAGAGCTGTCTTAAAAAGAAAAAAAAAAAAAGGAAAAAAAAAGGAAAAAAAAAAGCTTTTTCTTAGCAGGGCGGGGGGGGGGGGGGGGGGGGGTGTGTGTGTGGAATAGCTGCATCGACAGCTCCACTAGCCAGAGGCACTTTGCAAGGAGGAAAGTAGAACTCAAGATGTGGGCAGGCCTCAGGTTTCAGAGCCTCAGGGCACATCCAAGAGACACCGACGTATTTACCGAACAGCCGGGAAAGCAAAGGCTCCAATCTTACAACATTTTATAATCTTATTGTGGACACTTATATTTTATAAGTTCTTGAGGTTGAAGAGACCGGGGTGGGGAAGGACAAAACAAGCCATGTCAGCTGTCTGGTGGGGTTTTGAGAGACGTTTTGGTTTGTTAAAGATGAGGTAGGATGACTGCATACAAGGGTAATTATAAATGAAGCAAGTAAGGATCAATGAGCTCCTTTTCATAGCAATAGCTTATTTATTTATTTATTTTGAAAATCACGACACAGCATTTCTGTTCTATTTCCAAGTCAAATTTGTCCTAGGCAGAATCAGAGGAAGAAAAATCAGGTTCCTAAACAGATTTTTGAGAGCATTAATAGACTGAAGAGTGTCTGTGCAGGACAGTAAGTTGAAGTCTAACTCGATAACCTCGGGAGGGTCCTTTCATCTCAACAGACCTGCACACAAAAGGTCACTACAGCGCTCCCTGCTCCCACTAAGGAGCTTACCTCTCACGTGTAACATCAGGCTTATTAAGCAACATGCGATGATACAATAGCTGCTAATCTACTGAAAATTATTAATCTTTTCCTCCTGCCCCCCGATAAGCAACACTGGGATTTGCAACATATTGTCTGTAGGATGTCAGCTGAAGGGCAGAGGGAACTCAAACTGCCCTGCCCTCCTGGTGATCCCTCCCGGGGAAGATTTTCAATGACATCTATCAGTGGTAGTATTGTAGAAAAATTCCTCTGACTGTGTTTGGGTTTAATCAGAATAATTAGTTACATTTGGTTTAAAAAAAAAAAAAAAAAGGGAGAAATAATTATTTATCCAGTGAGCAATAGAACAGCAAAAGAAAAACACAGAACCACAACACCATCATCCACCACCTCTTCCATCAGTCCAGAAGATTGGCAGCTCCTGCAAGACCAGCTTCAGGCTGTCATTCTGTGGAGCTGGATGTTTTGCCATCACTTCTGAATGATAATTGGCTCAAAAATTAACACGCCTCACTGTCCCTGTAGAAAAAGCCCTGTGGTCTCATCCAGTGGGGTCGTTACCCGCCAGAGCATTCCACATTTCCTCGAGAGGGCATGAATGTCCTGAACTCCCACACACTTCAGAGCAGTTAATTCACTCAACAGGGCAAAGTATTCAGGTCAGGATTTTTCCAAGAAGTCATAAAGACTTGGGTGCCTGATTGGCTTTGCTCCTTTATGAATCCCGTCCCTTGCACTGGTGCGTGATTTAAGGCCCACACCGAAGCTCTGCTCGAAAGTTAAAAAATTTGCAAAAATATAGTGATTAATACTTTTTTATTTTATAAGTAAATTTACAGAAGTCAGAGTCGTATCGGCCAAAGTGCTTTCACCAAGTAAATTTAAACCTCCTATTAAGGCCATTAACTTTTCTCCTTATCCGAATCTCCTATTTTGTTCCTGGATGAAGAAGAATACGCCTCTGTCTGGGGACTAACAGTGTCCTTGGTGCATCCCCCACATACAAATGTATTTGAAAACAAACAGAGCCCTTCGGTTTAACACTCACATCAATCATTCCACATACGTACACACCAAAACACACTGCAGACAAACCCATATCCTATCAGTCCTGCATAACGATGCTTTAAACTTGTAAATATAATGTATGAGGCCAATTCATCTGCAAGTGTCAAGCACCTCAGTGAGGTTGCTGGAGTCTTCAGTGTTTTGCCCCCCCAAACTCAGATTCAAACATCATTACCACCAATGACAAATTATTAACTACTTGTGACTATCCTGTACTGCCTAGTAGCTTCCATTTCATATCCCAAGCCATGCAGAAAAGGGCCTGGCTGTGCATCATCATGTAAAATCATACAAAATTCCCCATCTTATTTGCAGTGCATTTTAAAAAAAAAAAAAAAAAAAAATCAAAGCAACCTACACACACATAGAGAGAATAGAGGCCACCAAGATCGCAATGGAAAAATGGATGGAGCAGCCATTTGCCCACACACATCAGGAGCATTTCAAACAGAAGTGGGAAGGGAATTTAAAAAATATCTGGCATGGGGAAGTCCATACTATCTACTGTATCCTTGGTCAGGGAGTGGTTAGAGATTTAGTTGTTGTTGTAGTTGATTAATAATAATAATTATTGTTGTTGTTGTTATTATTGTTGTTGTTAAAAGAAGGGGAAGGTAATTGTCTGCCAAAAGACTTTAGCTTAATCATTTTGAAAATGGAGAAAACCCAGAAATGACAAAGTGCAGGCACACTGCAGGACAGGGCTGCAATGGTGCATACGTGGCCACCGCCAGCCACTGGGACCACCGAGTAAAGCAGCTCCCTGCACCAGCCATCCTGCTTCTTTCTCCTGTAGAGAAGGAATTTAAAAATAAATAAATAAATAAAATAAAACTACAAGACTGCTCTTTGGTAGGGCCTAGATTAATTGCGAATGCAAATGAAGGCCTTCTGCATCACTAGGGTCCATTTCCAGGGAATGAGTGCGCTCGCCTCTGTTTACTCCGGCTCCAGCAATGCAGCACAACCTTCAGTCAAGCTATTAACTTGAACGTTGAACTTCACAGCGCTGGCTGTCTTTCTCAGCCATTCTTTTGATGTTACCTCCAAAGCAAAAGATCAAAGACTTTGAGTGTGGTGAGGGGAAGTCCCAGGCTCTTAGCCTACCAGCCTGTGATATATGTTAAAATCCTGGCCAAAAGAGAGAGCGAAGGGAAAAAGAAAGGAAAAGCTAGCGAAGAAAGCATCCTAGCAGAGCGGTGACATGAGGAAGCAGCGCAGCAAAATCCACGTGCCGCATCTATCTGGGTTCACAACCCCAGAAATGGGGCTTGTTTCTCTGTCGCTGCGTTTTCCGGCAGTACTGGACTGCTCCCTAAAATCAGCAGCCCCCCATCACCCCTTCTGACACAGAGCTGCACCTTGCATGCTGCCCAGAGAGCCAGCAGACGCGTGCCAGCAGCACACCGCTAACGAGAAAAGCATCCCCGGCCGCTACATCGTGCAAACCCACAAGCTTTGCAGGACGGGAGGAGACAACGCAGGACCAGGGCTCTTTGAAACATCGAATTTCCATGTCTGCCACAGGCTCCTGGGCCATCCTGAATGAGTCACATGAAAATAAACCCTTCCCTCAGCCTTCCTGCTTGTAAAACGCGGATAATATTGCCCTGCCAGGATAACAGCCTATTCTTCCTTGTGGGGCCCCGAGAGGCGGCGGTGCTAAAGGCCAGTGCTGCTATCTGCAAGGGTCCAAGTCCACACACCCCCTCACGCGTTCACCACACCCTGGGGAGGAGGGGAAGCCCACGGCCACTGCACGTCCCCATGGACAGGCAGCTCCCACATCCCCGGGTAGACGCGGGGGACACTGAAGAAGGAGCTGCGTGGGGAGAAGGTGGCTTTCGCCACATCTCATCACAGTTTCCCTGGAGCAGATCTGTATGCTTTTGGGAAGGCTGGTCCTGAAGTAAAATATCTAGAAAGTAATCACTTTTACCCTCCCTCAGCCTGGTGGTTTCTTGTTGGTTTGGGTTTTTTTTTGTTTGGGGGTTTTGTTTCTGGTTTGGGGTTGTTTGTTTGTTTGTTTTTTAATTATTTTTATTTTAGCCATGTGTTTAGAAGGGTTCAGGAAGGGGGAAGATTTTTTTTTATATGTATGATTTTTTTATTTTAAGATTCTGTCCAACCATTTTCCCCTTCCTGAGCCTTTTTTTGGGTTTATTTATATTCCCATAATACACAACAGCATTCCAGATTTAGACAGTGACACTTGGTTGACATGGTCAAAAGTGGATCCGGTGCAGCCTGTCTGCCAAACCAAGCCCCTCATCCATCAGCTGAAGTCCTTTTACTGCGGGGTCATGAAGGAATCACAGACTGTTTTTCATTCCTTTCTACCAATGTCCCTCCTAACTCTAGAAACCAAAACCCTCTTATGCTTGTCAGCTCCTCCTCCTCCCCACCCCCATGAATTCAGCTCTTGGCATTCACCAACATAAAAAGCCATGGGATTCAAAACAGAAATTCTTCAAAACAGAATTCATGGCATTAAGCAGTAAGTAGGATATTCTGATTTTATTGTACTTTACTTACTCCTACTTAGCTCTAATCCTCACTCCCTAGACAGGGGCTCGCTCTCGCTGTCAGCGAAGTCGATAGGAATTTGGCTATTGACTTCAATGGAAGTGGGATCAGATCCTCACATCTGTTGCACAGGGCAAGCAATATGCAGAGAAAAAAAAAGAAAGGTGGGGAAAGAAAGAAAAAAAAAAAAGAGAAAAACCTCAACACTGAATTGTTACATGATAAATGAGCTTGGATCAGGATTGCAAGTGACAGACACAGGGGAGCTCTGAATCTGCAAACCCCGGGTAACATCACCAGTTCCTAGTCCAACTCCTCTTTTCTTAAAAAGGCAATTCAAACAGCTATGGGGGGTGGGGAGGTGGGGAATCAACCACAACAAAAAATAACCCTCCAGTTACAGTTTCTAATACAAAAGGACCATCCGGCCTCTCAGTAAAGTTTTTTCATGACAAGGAATCCCTCAGCTCCTTTCCCAGCCCTCCTCTCCCCGGGGGTTTGGAGTACAAGGCGAGCAGACTGGGCAGGCACATGCAAAGATGGCAGGACCCTGGGCCACAGAAGATGAGGTTGATGGAGCAGTGTGAGAAGTCAAGTACTAGTTGCTGCTTCACAGCATGAGAAGGATCCAAAATAAACAAGATCTAGATCTGGAACGTGATCCTGCCCTGCGTCACAGCCCCATGATAACACACCAGGAGTCAGGATTTCTTGGCATCAACCGTGCTATCAGCAATAAACAAACCAGTTCTCTAGAGCTGCAAATGGAGTTGGGGAGGGAAGGAGGGGGGGGAAGCAGAATTATCTGTGTATCGGCCAAAAAACTATATAATATAAGTATGCAAAGAAGCAACTGCCAAAACTGGGATGAGAAGGAGGAAAATGAGATACTGAAACAAATCTTATATGCCTCCTATCTGTGGAGATGCCATTCAAGAACTGGGCATCTTGGCGGAATAGTTTCTCCTTCTGATAAATGGAGGGCAGCAATGGTAGCTTACAAAGGGAGAGCCCCAAGATTCAAATTCTGCACATAAATCTCCTTAATATCACCAAGAATTTCAAAGACCTCTAAAGAAAATATTAAAAATAAGTAACTATAACAATCTAGCTGGCTCTCCAAAATTCCTGAAGTCTGTTTGCTCTCTGTGTTCCATGGCAATCAGAACAGCTACTCTCCCTCTCTATTTATACTCCATTTCAAGTCATGGTTCTTACTACATGCAGTGCGTTCACCATCCCAGAAAAATCACTTAGCTTGGAAAAAGCCAGAGAGATTGATGAAACTAGAAAGAAAATGAAGGTAGAGACAATATTTTGCTAAAAAGTAAAGATGACATTTGTGTTCAGACAGGAGCTAACATAGTGCCTATAGTCTCTGATCCACCCAGGCACTTAAGCACCTGCTTAACTTTCAAGCTGAAGCAGCCCTGCAGGTTGCAGTGTATTTCAAGTCACACAGGTGCTCCAAGGCATGGCTAGATCCATGCCCGAGTGGTGCTGGCTGAGTCGCTAGCACTTATTGACTGCACATATGGCAGGAAGAGCTTTAAGGCTGCACAGCAAGTGGCTTTCAAAACCATCAGACCTGCAAAGAGAAATCAATACAATTTCCTTCTAACTACCCGGTCTTCAAGTTGGGTTTTTTATTCCTGACCCACCTTCTCACTCCCCTCTCCCATCTGATCCAAGATGCCCCAGATGCTCGAGTACTGACACCGAGGGAAAAGCCAGGCCAGAGCAGAGGGATGAGATGGGAACCAGAGGAGAGCGTCACATACCCTTCGCTCTAACACGCTGTAAAAAGTCACCTCCTGCAACACATAGAAATTCTCACAGAATTAAATCCCTTATAATCCCATTTAGCAGAAACAAGGTAGAGCAGCATGCTGGTGCTTAAGACATTTTAGTCTTTAAGAAAGTACATTTTGTTTTTTAAAAAAATAAATAAATAAAACTCTGCTTCTCTTGAAAAGAACTTGAATGGAAGAAATTTTAAACCCCAGTCAAACTTCTCTGTGAAGGCACTTTTTGTTTGCTGGGCTTTTTTAAGGAAGTGACAGAGAATAAACCTTTGAACATTTTCAGTCTTCCCCAATGTGATTATTTTTATAGCAGCCCATATACGTGCTACTCTAGTTCATACATACAAATAAATGTGCTGAGCTAATATTAAAACAACCGACTGCAGCAAGACTTAGAAGCATTTTCTACAAGAATATACAAACACAAGGAAAATAAAACATATGCTGCTTCCCAAATTAAGAGCTACTAATTGTGTTTACAATTTCTTTCCCACCAGGAAATGCTATCTGTGGTCCAGCAGTCCACCTTCCCCTCTCCCCCACAGCAACGACCTACCAACTAAGTACCAGCTTTATGCTCAAGTTGGTCAACTAGGTTTTTGCTTAACCCACAGGCATTTTTCCTATTTCAAAGTTTCTATTAACTCCCTACTGATGTACCCTAAAAGAAGTTTTAAGGGCTTGGAAGCACATAAATAAAATAGACTTTGCTGGACCAGCACAGCCAAATGAAAGCCTTTCACCTGCAGTGGTGGTGATAAAAATTTTAGATGCAGCTGCACACATGGCCCCTCCATAGACTTAAGATCGCTGCAATTTCCAGCCATTCAGCAATCTCCTGGCCACTGAGCTGCCTTGGTTACACTGAGACAAGCATCAGGACAGGACCTGGGGTTTGGGTTGGGTGTTTGGGGAGTTGTTTTGGTTTTTTGTTGTTTGTTTGTTTTTTTCATTGGCTGTAGCAAAGCCCTCTTTAGCTGCAAGGCTGAAAGAAGCTGCTAGCCTGTACAGTGATGATAAGGAACCTGGAAGAGGAGAGGGAGATGGCAAGGAAGAAAATATGGGAGGCGGGAGTGTGACTTGATGTGAAACCCTGAAGCAGAAAAATAAAGGTTTGCTTCAAAGCTAATGCTGTGTTGCAAACCTTCTGCCTGTTTGTTGTGTGAGGTGCACGCCCGAGTACAGACAGGCTGTGCCTGCACTCTCCAAAGAGTGACCAGAGAGTTTGCTACTTTACCGACAAAGTTCAAGCCACTAAAAAATGAATGAGTGCAAAATTGACCCATCCTCTGTGGTGTCACATCAGCAAACCCAGTCAGAGCTGGTTATTTGTCCCTTTCTAGCACCCTACCACTAACTCTGCACAATAAAAGTTGGTAAAGGCAGACAAAAAAAAATTTCAATACCTGTATTTATTTTTTTTCCTTGTCCAGTCCCAAAATGTTTTCCACATCTAAATGAAATTCCCACTGTAAGAAGTGTCTTAACAGAAAATTCTGTTTAAAAACTTACTCAGGTCACGGCTCTCATAAAACATCCAGCAATTAACTCTTTCCATAAAGTTAATTTGGCAAAAGAATCATCAATCCTGCTTTCTCCCAGTACAGCTTTCTGCTTCAGCCCCCGCATCAGATATTAAGCTGAGAGCATTTTACGTACTGTCTGGTCTACAGAGCCACGATAAATTAAGCAATGCCTAGTTGCATCAACAAAATTAATACATGGATCCATTTAAAGTATACTGACGTTAATGTAAGGGGACCCTACATATAATTGCAAATTTTCTAATCCCTTACGCTTTCCACCCACGCAGTAAGATTAAAATCCTCATCCCCGAGACCACTAGTTTAGCAAAGCATCCTCACTGAGCCTTGCTGAGCCCTGCATCATTGCTCTTCACTCAGCTGTGGGTCCCAGTGGGTAAACTTTGTTCTGTCCTTGATCAATAGTCCTAAAGAAACCTGTACATTGTTGGTACCACACTGTTTTATTCTGCCTTTTCTCAACTTTGCTCCTTTGTTGCATTTAAAGTAGCTTTCTTACCTTCCAGAGCCCCACCACGTCTCAACCTCACTGGCCAAACACAAGCTCATGTTCAGAAGCCCTGCAGTAGGTGAAACACTGGGCAATGCTCACCATCATCATCACTACCAACAGCAGCAAGAAACAGGGGCAGAAAGGCTACCAAAGGCATTGTGTATCTTCTTCATCTATGAAAATATTTTCCCTTGGGAAAGCGATGTCAATATACTGAGAAATGTATAGATTCCATAAAGGCAAAAGGAAGGGATGCCAATTTCAAAAATCAAACAGATATTCTCTGAATCCCTTATAACAGACGTGAGGCCATTTCCACTTCAGTTCTGCTCAGGTGGGATTTCTCATGCATTTCACACATAAAAATCCCAGAGAAAGCAGGACTTACGAAGAGACAAGAAAAAACCACACCATATCCTTGGCAGCTTAAGATCAACTTTGCTAACACTCACTAAATATTCTCGGCAAATCTGCCGTGTAGCCTCTCATGAAGAGGCAAACCCTTCCCTACCATTTCCCAGGCAGACATTCAGAGTCCCAGAACAACAAAGCACAGACCTTTTGTTCCTGCTCCCCCACAATATACAACAGGTCTTAACATACATGGCAGAAACACTGTTTGTTTGTTGTTACAACTTGTGCATATATTTACATAAGACAAACTAAATAACTTAAGACTATTATCGGGGGATAAATCAATTGGCAGCAGACACTTTGGAAAGCAACATAAAAGTTAAGTTATTCTGAAGCAACGTATTGAAAGAAAAAGCTTTCATTGCACCGTGACTCTGCCTTATCAGCTTTAAGCCCATTTCCCCAAATCACATGGTTGCCCACAAATGCTGTTAACTGGTTTCATTTCAATTCTGATTCAAATGTATGATTTTAATTCCTCCTTTTCAATAATGGTCAAAATTACTGGCAGGAGCAATGCCATGATAAAACCATCCCCCAAAAATCTAGCCTAAGTTACTTAGACGAGTGCATTTTGACAGAGATCTCACATTTATTTAACATCATTCAGGCAGATGGTGCATGCCAACACAATTTACAAATAGTGCTAATAGATGCAAATATACCTGGCCAGGAACCATCAGATGCAGGGCATCCAGATACAGATACAGCACATAAATATACAGGCAGCAAACATGCCAAAGCTATGTCTCTTGAAAACACTTTCCTTCGTGATCTGATGGCTGTTACCAGCTCTCTGCAGCATCACAACTCTACCTCCAAAGAAGTTAAGAGCTATCCTATAAGCAAGTGACACCAAACACAAGAAAGACCTATATTGCTGGTACGCAGGTTAAGAAAAAAATATTTTGTTAGACCCTCACTCAGGGTATCAAATACCAAATCTAATAATGTAATTTAACTGGATCCAAGTCTCTCCTCTTCCCAGTGTGAAATCACAAGCATTTCAGTGAAAAAGGCTAATGACATGGTGACTAATGTAAAGAAAGTCCCTCTCACACACTTGACCCTACCCCAGTATGTCGAAATCAAGCCCCACCCAATTTCATAGAATCATTTAGGTTGGAAAAGACCTTTAAGATCAAGTCCAAATGTTACCATAACACTGCCAAGTCCATCACTAAACCATTTCCCTAAGCACCACATCCACACGTCTTTTAAATACCTCCAGGGATGGTGACCCAACCACTTCCCTGGGCAGCCTGTTCCAATGTTTGACTACTCTTTCAGTAAAGAAATTTTTCCTAATGTCCAATCTAAGCCTCCCCTGGCGCAACTTGAGGCCATTTCCTCTTGTCTTATCACTTGTTACTAGGGAGAAGAGACCAAAACCCACCTTGCTACACCCTCCTTTCAGGTAGTTGTAGAGAGCAATAAGGTCTCCCCTCAGCCTCCTTTTCTCCAGGCTGAACAACCCCAGTTCCCTCAGCCGCTCCTCATAAGACTAATGCTGCTCTAGACCCTTCACCAGCTTCATTGTCCTTCTCTGGACCCGCTCCAGCACCTCAACATCTTTCTTGTCGTGAGGGGCCCAAAACTGCACACAGTGTTCAAGGTGCGGCCTCACCAGTGCCCAGTACAGGGGCACAATCACCTCCCTGCTCCTGCTGGCTGCGCTATTGCTGATACAGGCTGGGACGCTGTTGGCCTTCTTGGCCACCTGGGCACACTGCTGGCTCATGTTCAGCCGTCTGTCAACCAACATCCCCAGGTCCTTTTCCTCCGGGCAGCTCTCCAGCCGCTCTTCCTCAAGCCTGTAGCACTGCATGGGGTGGTTGTGACTGAAGTGCAGGACCCGGCACCTGGCCTTGCCGAATCTCATACAATTGGCCTCAGCCCATCGATCCAGCCTGTCCAAATTTATCCAAATATAAACACAGCACATGGGCTCCTCTGCTGAATTTGGTAAAGAAACAACTCTGTTGTCATGCCCCCCCCCCCCCAAACCCTACTCAGCATGTGTGCAGGGAGTGGGGAGAAGTGGGGTACCCGATGGACAACCTTGTGCACTTGGACTATTAACACAAAACATGTGAGCAGATGGGATTTTGGAAATGCAGAGTATTTAACTGGTGAGCAAATGCTTCCTCTTCGACCAAGGCATGGATTTAATTCAACTGCCACCCCACCTGGGTGGCTGGAAGCTGGGAAAGTTTGCGTTCTTCACCCAGCTGGGGAAAGCAGACAGACCTGGCCAGGAAGATCAGCCAACGTGCCAAAGCCCTTCCTCCTCATCAGCTCAACATTTCCATACTTAGAAGACAGCTGCAGTAACTTTTCATTGCCAGTCGTCCTCTTATGTTCATTTTTAATCTCATGATGAAAAGCCAGGCATGGAAGATTTGGATTTTTTTAACTTTAAAAAAACCCCTCCATAGTACTTTAATTTTTTAAAACATTTCTTCCTGCACTATCTCCTTCTCCAGTCATACTTTGATACTTCTTGCACCCACACAGCACCTTGCCCTCTGCAGCGCTCTCTAAGCAAAGATCTATTTAAAGACCATTCCCATGAGGAAAGTGCTCTCAGCCCCATTTTGCATATGGGCAGGACAGGGGAGAGGGAGCTCGAGTGATTTGCTCCAAAAACGAAAATGGGAAGTTTGTGGCAGAGCTGGAAATAGATCTCACACCACATTTGTCTGTCATGTGCATGACCCCATGCCACCTCCAGCCTACCTGCTGCAGCAGGGTGATGCTCTGCAGTGCTTCAAAGACCACCCCATCGCCCCCATGGGGCTTCAGGCAGGAGCAAGTGTCCCGACAGCAGGCAGATCTGGGGACCCACCAAGGCAAACAACACGCCAGCAGCAAGGGCGATACCCAGCTGCCACGGGATCAGAGATAACAAACAAGCAGGGTCTCAGGTCTACGTCCCACAGAGGAGGCAGCACTACAGCCATCCTGGGCACGGCAGGCTGTCCCCGCTCTAGACTGACTTCCCCACTACTTGCTATTCTGGGATATTGTCCTGCTTCTGAGGCTGGGAGAAAAATAGCACATAAAATAGTACAGCAGCCCCATTCAGCACCACTTCCCCTCTCCTCCTTGCTCGGGTCACAAACGTAACAGGTCAGGTCACACAAAACGCTAATATTAGTGGATAACAGGGCCATTTTTAAACTTCTAAATTAAACTAAATTTGCTAGGACAGGCAGGTCATTCACCCAAGTTATCCCTTGGTTCACTCCTTTTTTTAGCGATTGAAATGACCCGCAGCAGTGTAGCCCCAGCATGAAGCCCAGCCAGCACAAAAATGCAGGATACTGGCAGGGAAGAGCAGGGAACGTGACACCTTTTCATGCACCACCTCGCTCTCCATCCCAACCCACATCCCCTTCCCACCGTGCAACTGCCCTTCCTCCCCAGCATTTTGGGGTGGAGAGATGGCACCTTGGATAAAGCTGCTTCATGGAGGCATGAGAAAGCCGGGGGCCTTGTCATGCCCAAAAGCACCCAGTCTCCCAGGCACAACTCCTCCGTACCCTGCATTGTAGTAGCTGGACCCCTGGAGACAGGGAGAGCCACGCTGGGGAAACAGGGCCCTTATTCAGAGAGGGGATCACTCTAAAAATATTCTTCTGGATAAATACTCTAAGAAAACAAAACGGAAGAAGCCAACAGTCTGCGGAAGGTGTATCTGCCCATACACTTTGATAACAACAGGTGTAGGAAAAACGAAAACAGGTAGGTCCCAAGTCCGCATTATTGGAGACTAGTTCATGGTGAAAGAACAGGCCCTTCTCCCACCCATGCCATTTATTTTCCTGTGGCTTGCTTCATTCAACAGCAGCAAATGTAAGCTAGTCACAGCCCTCCTGCTCCTCTGATGCCACCCTACACTTACAACTTGGTGCTTTTTCAGGTTCACACAAAGAAAAGGGAATTAAACCCTTTACGCACAAGGCCAAGGCATATGCAAATGCTCCTAAGAAGCATTTCAGGGGAGAGAAATACAAACTTCTCTAATTTAGATCCCCTAAAATTAGATACATGGGTTTTCCTACACCTTGCCCCTTGGTTTTATTTTCAACTACTACTAAACTTCCCTAGAACAGCTCAAGAATGACATAGCTTTTTTTTTTTAAAAAAAAAAAATAAGATTAATCATTATCTTCATTTAAAAATACTAAGAGGTCACAGGGAGGAGAGAGCTGAACTTGAATTAAGCCCAGTCAGTTTTCCCTCTTCCAAGACTTCAGAGCAGTTATGAAAAATACACTTTAAATGAGAAACAGATTCATTGCTGGGAATTTGAAGAGAAGGTGGACAGTGTGGGGAGTAGGTTATTTTAAACCTCCAGGAGAAACCCTCAGCAGAAAGCCAAGAGCTGTGGCTTTGCAGCAGTGGGTTTCTGGCTGAGCTGTGGTCCCCAGAGCCACAGCAGAGCCAGGGACAGAGGCTGCGAGGGGGGCAGTGTGACCACTACAGCCTACACTGGGGCCAAGAAAGAGCAAGCCCCAAGTGTTTTGGCAGCCATCCCCCCTGAGATCCTGCTCCAGGGGTACTTGCACATAAGGCATAAGGCGTGCTGGGGGGCGACTGCAGCCACTGCTGTCCTTGACAGCAGAGCAGCAGAAAGAAGAGTCTCACCCTTTTTTTCTCCCTTCTTCTTAAGAGCTTGCTGCCGCACAAAGCCCTTAGTCACACTTGATTTTTCCAGTTCCTTTTGCACAAAACGCAGCATAATAACAAAATAAAACGGGGATTCGCAGAACAATGAGTTCAACAGATTAATGGACAGGCGCAGCCATCTTCAGCTTTTATAGCCATCAGCCCTGAAGAGCACTCCCTCCCCTGAAGCCTTTGAAATGAGCCTCAGCAGTCCTTGGACCTTGCAGGCAGCTGACAAACACGCACCTTGCTTTCTCAACTAAATCCCGAAGATTCATCTTCTGGCCACGCGCATGTCAATCTTATCATCATTATTAAAGTTTTATTGGCACAACAATGCAAACTGAGTACAATGCATTAACCTTGTAAAAATAACTGAGAGAAGCCAGGTAATGGAAAGAGCAGGGGAAAGCTTTTTCATCTCTCTCTCCCTGAAGACAGGGCGGGGGGAGAAGCCCGCAGATCTCTAAGCAGTGCTGAGTCATCACAAAGGGGATTTCCAATCTCTCCCCTCACCCCTCAAAACCACCCACAACTTCTTGAAGACACCTTGAAAGTTCTCCAACCCAACTCATCGACTGAAATCCCTTCCCCTAAAACATAGCACGATTCTGTTCTACTATGGCATATTCAAAAAGAGGAAGGGAAAAAAAAATATTGCAGTGTCCAGGAAAGTAGGAAAGGTTACACTCAGCAGACAAGGACTCCTATTTTCACCATAGCAACAAGCCTATTTATAATATGGCCTACCTGCATCAAAGAGCAGCCACAAGAAGCTAAATGCAAGTCTAGTGGTACATTCAAGCACTAAGATGAAGAAGCAGCTCACATAAGCATGTCAATGAAATGCTTCCAATTACATTACATGCACAATTATTAGCATTTACTCTGAACCTCCTTCCTTGTTGTTGTGTTTTGTTTTTTTTTTTTTTTTTTTTAAACACAGGTAAGACTAGCAGGGATGGGGGGTGGCATTATGAAAGGTCCAGGTACTAGGGAGAATCAAAAAGAGGCAAGCCCAGCAACCTGGCTTTTAAAAGGTGAGACTTCATCAAAAGGCATTACAGGAGGAGGTTACTAACTATGATGGGAATTGGAAGTTACTAATTGTTAGTTTGCTTTTAAATAGAGTGGAAGATACACATTGATAACCACTGTTGTAATGCTCAATTTGCCAACAGGGAGTAGATACAGTCTTCACACCTCAACACTTGATAAACCTCGCCATATTTGAGAGAGAAAAATAACCAGCTACTGGAAATTATTATCAGACTAATAATCATATTCCCAAGAGTAACGCTCGGGTAGGAGAACACACCTGCATTCATCTCCAGAAGAGTACAATATACTCCAAGGACAGCCATAACTCATACAGACGGAAGCAGCCTGACCACTGCTCTATTCTATCATCTAGCAATACAACAAGTGGCACCCTGACTGATCTGCCTCAGTATAGTGAATGCTATTAAACAAACAAAAAAAAAATTACACTAAGCCACTCTAAGAATCCTGTATTCAGTCTGCAAGCGCCTGTCTGCTGCTGCTTCTTTTTAAGTCCCTACATGTAAGGGGACTGCCCAAAGAACAGCTGGCTTTTAAAAGAAGTGGAGGGAAGATCTTAAAAATACTCTTCATCTGCAAGAGGAGTGACAGTCATTTCACTCATTCAGGTAGGACCCTGAGCAGAATTGCTTGGTGGCTGGGAAGGGGACCAGAACAAAAAGACTCAAACAGCCAGACAGTACATAAAAGGAACTTAAGCCATTTATTTCTGGTATTTAAAATATAAATGGAAGCTTTTCTTAAGCAAGAACACAAACAGGTCACAGCAAGATTTGGACCAGGAACAGGCAAGGCTATCTCAGACACTCTCATCACAAAGGTACCCACCAGAACCGCCACTAGTAGCTCAGCATACTCGAAAGATCAACTTAAAGAAGCTGAAAAATACAGCCACATATTTCTAACTCACAGTTACACAAAAAATAACGCAGATAAGAACAACATGAGGGAGCTGAATTTGCAAGTGCGTTCAGGAATCTACCAACTCCATAGGTAATCTGACCATTTTTAGTATTACTATTATTATTATTTTTAAACCTGAAGCAGGGGAGAGGTAAAAATGAACAAGAAATAGTCTAATCAATCACAAAAGAAGCTCAGGATAATCCCTGCTTGAAAGAGAATGCACCAAGTATAAAACAAACACTTTACTATGTAAACCTGCTGAAGACATTTGCAAGACACCCATTCTATTTTGCAAAGTACGTCTCACTTCCACTAGCCTCTCTCAAACTTTCATGGAAGTCAGTGGAAGGTGGACTGGTGGCAAGAGCAAGTTGGTATGCTGTAATGGAGTTTCTCCACCGGTGAAGCACATCTAATGCTGCACAACATCAGACTGGCCAACAGAGCCAACCCTCCTTCCCAAGGTCCAGCAAGCACCTGGATGGGAGTCAGAGAGACCAAGCTATGTGCCATTAAATGAACAATTCCACGTTTAGTCCATGCAATGAAAGAAACACAGAACAGAGGTGAGCAACCTCTGGCTGAAGCCTTGGCAGTATATTTTTCTAATTTTTTATGCCATGCTCCTACCTTGACTGTATGTAGAAATGAGCACCTTAAAAATCAGTTCTGGAATTAATTAAACCAAACTCATACAAGCTCTTGTGCAATTGCTAAAATCAGGCCATGTTTCCACGATGTTTATCACATGTCTGCAGTACCAGATCATCCAGCATCTACCCAGTTAGGGTGTGGGCACTCAATTATGTTCTTGTCAAATTAACAAGAAACCATGGTATGGAGTTTATGTCAGTGGCAGGAGGCCAGCTGATACCTGATCTGGCATGAAGTCTGCTGGGACACTTAGGCTCCAAAAGATTTTAAAAAACAGAAAATGGTAGAGAGGTTTTATACCAGTTCAATACTTTGCTTCCTGAGGCTGCAGCAACCTGGCTCCCTAAAATCTGATTAGCTATTCTACCGAGGCAAAAACTCAGTTTAGCATAGTCGTTTCCAGCTCTACAGACATTAAGACAACAATTTAAGAAAGAGTACAGAGAGTTGCGCTCAGTTGAATATGCTGATTTCTAAATCGCACCCTTATGTAAACACAAGCTACTTTGTGTCTAGATCACTTTGAACGCTGTTGTTTCTATTGTACAGATGGGGAAACTGAGACAAACAGCAATTAAAGGAGATGCCTGAGGTCATGTCTTAGGTCTAGCAATCAGCAGAGGAATCTGGATTCCCAACTCCTACTTGTATTTTTTAACCACTAAACCACGATCCTTCCCAGTTCAAGTACAGTTTCAAGTTCAAGGATTCACAAAAAGAAAAAAACACCACACCAATACAAGCAGACTTAGTTAGATGTATATGCAGGCTGCAACGGTTCTCAAAACACAAGTCACCGTCCTAAAAAAAAAAAAAAAAAAAACCACCACAACTAACTGTACTTAAAAAAAATATCACTGCAATACAGTCTTAGCTGCAGCCTGAACACTTTTCCACCAGAGAAGCAAAGTAAATACAACAACAGTGACATCTAAGTACACAGGCCGATTACAGCTTTACTTTCAAAAGAGCTTTGATTGATCTTTTTTGATAGACCTGAAATAAATTAAACTAGATTGACTCACTTGAGAACGGACTGTAATCCTTTAGTCAGATCCCGGAGAACTCAAACCAAACCAGCTGTTAATTTAGGCTTTATAAGATAAAGCATGAGAAATCCAACCTGATGTACCCCAGAGCAACGGCTTACATCATCTCTGCAAGCAATCAACTTGGTGCTTCTTTTAGGAACTAATCAGTGCTCTCTACCATGTGGGTGCCAAACTTGGTTTCCGCCCCTCCAGCAGACTCTGCAGCCAAAGTAGGAGGGAGAAAGAGCAAGCAAGGGACAAGAGGGTGTAACTTAAAAGATTCAGCTGTTGACTTCATGAAACACATTGCACAGGCTGTCCCGACATTGAGAGAGGGAAAAGAAAAAAAAAAAAAAACAAAAACCACACACCACACACACTAACCCACTTACAATAACCATTTCAATTCAAACAATTGCTGGATCTCAGTTGGAAATAAACTGCCCAAACCAACATTCACAACTTAGAAGGGAAGGAGGAGGAGCACCCACCCATTTGAGGAACCAGATACAGACAGACCAGGAAAGAGTCAGTGATAACCTTACATGAAACAACAAAGCAGGCAAAACAAAAGGTAGGGTTTTTTCTCCTCTCCCAATCCTCGTCAATCAGTTCTGTACCATCGCTGTTCTGATGAGATTCTTGTTCAGGGGTCGGGGTGGTATTTTTTGGGTTTTAAGACCTATCTCATCCTCGTATTTAAGATTTAGTCTGCAAAAAACATTGCTTTCTGGAATGCTCTGTTTGCTGAACCTAAGGGGATCACACTGGAAATACAATTCAAGGATTTGTGGTACTTTGAAACTGGTTTTGTCTACCAAGGAAAAAGACAGAAATGAGGTTTTTCAGGTGAAGTCAACAGAAACTGATCCTTACAATAACATCAATATAAACGTGTGTTACAAGAAGGGACAGGCAACAGGCAGGAACACCACTTTCAAATCATTCATAGAGGGAGCCTAACAATTCAAATGGAAAAAAAAAAAATCAGCATAAGAAAAGATATGACTTCTACTCATAAGTCCTATCTGAAGGGAAAACACAGAGGCAATTCTTAGATAAAGTTTGAATTAAACCAAACACCCACTAAACCCTTGGCAATAACATCTCCAACAAGGAGACTTACTCCCACAAGACGATGGAGTGCCCTAGCCAGGTACTTCTGGGAGGGAGCACAATGCAATCTGTGTTAAACACATGAAAGCTCTGCTCCTGGAGAAAGCCACAGCTCTGCAGAAGATGAAGCTGAGGATTACTCCAGGTGCCCACAGTGGCATTTGCAGCCTCTGTGTCAAGAGGACTACTCTTGAGACAGATTTGTAGAGTGCTGGGAGGGTAGGAAAGGAGAGAAAGGGGGGTGAAAGAAGGGAAAAAAAAGAAAGGAGGGGAAAAAAAAAAAAAAAAAAAAGGAAAAGCATTGCAAGTATTGTGGGGCTTCAACAAATCCAATCAGCTAAAATACTAGTCTGGGAGAAAACACCCAATCAAGCTGTAGTTCCAGTAAGCTTTGTTTTACTCAAATTAAATTCTTTTTAGTGGACTCCAAGCTGGAGTTCACTGATTAAGATGATAGTCAGCTCTTCCAATTACAGGAATGGGACATGGCAGGATCTTCTTCAGAGCTGTAATGCTGTTTTATATTCCTGTTTCTCAAGGTAACAATGCTGTGCAGAAGCATCAAGCTGATATTACCTGTTATCAAATACCATTCCTACAACATTTTTCTCAGTTGAGAGTGTAACTGAATACAGCAAAACACCTTTCTAGTGCCTACTGACCAGCACCAGCAGCCCTGTTCAGCATATGTCAGAAACTAAGTCACAACATGGGTTTGATCAGTAGTGTTCACCAAGGAAATCACGGTCAGAGAGGAGACTCTAAATGCCTTCAGAGACTTTTGGACACTACCCAGGAATAACAGAGGTGGCCTCAGATGCAAGCTTGCACTCAGTTTCATCCAGGAAAACAAGTAGATACAAGTAAACAGCATTGCCTCACACATGTCCCAGAGGCGCTGCATACTTCAAACATGCAAGCACTCAGTCAACTTCTCAGCACTAACAGACTCCAGCTGTGTGGTGGCTTCAGGCTTTCCCAGCCCCCTCTGCCCTGTCCCTCACCAGCTGAAGAAAGCAAGACTACCAGACAAAGCATAGGCACACACTCTTTGGCCATTAAGGAGATGGTCCCACCTTTGACAACCATAAATCTCTACTTGACAAATGGAAGTGACAACCCATATTCAGCTTGTTGTCTTTAACATCTAGGTCTGTCCACATCAGCTCCTTTCAAGAATTAAATCAACTAAACCTCTTCATGTCTTGCTTTCCCCTCACCTGTAAAATACAACCAGCACCACCTCAGGCCGTCCCCTCGCAGAGGCTGGCAAGCTCCTGGGATTTCAACCAGATCAACATGGAAAGATGTCTGGCTCTCTATGCTATCTTTTACCCACTTGGTTTTTCTTAGTTTAAATAGTTCTTCTTTTGAAACTGTTAATTTTAAAATCTCAGCTCAATTTTACATCTATTAAACAGCCAGCAAACATGAAATATGAAGGGAGAAGGAGAAGAATGGTTGAGGCAGACACAATACTTACCTTGGCTCCATTCACCATTTTGCGTAACTTCCTGCATAACTGAAGTAAGATCCAGCAAATACTCAAAGGGAAAATAATAGATATCAAGTAGAGCAGGAAAGACAAAGATGTCCCCACATACCTACTTCTCTATTATTTTTCTTCATCTAGCCACAAACAATTCCCTCTGACCATCTCTGACATGGACATGCATCTACTGAAGAGTGAAACCAACAGCTTGCAGTACAGCTGCAGGACTACACAGTGTCTCCTCACCACACCCATTCGTAGCGTGCAAAAGAACATGTAGCAAAGCCCAAACCTTGGGATAGGTTCATAAAACACTCAGGCCTTGAGCTAAACAGGGTCAACTTCTATCTTCAATCAAGGACGGCACAACTCACTGTAGTTCCACTCTAGAATTAGGCTGAGCCTTTTTGATTCAAGACTTATTTTCTTGAGATTCTGTGGCTACAGAAAAAAAAGTTCAATTCACTGCCTCTTTAGGGGCCAAAGGTGCATCCACACAGAGATATTTTACACTATTTCTAGGGAATCTGACCTTCTATCCAGAGACGTACTCTAAGTAGGACCTTGCTTACTGCTCAGGGGAGCAATTTGAAAGCAAGCAAGCAAGAAAGCAAGCAAGAAAAATGAAAAAAAAAAATCTCTAATCTCAGAGCAACAAAAATTTAAGGAATTACTTCATAAAAATATTATTCAGTTTTGGTTTAATTAACTTAAGTAACAAGACTGCTACTGTTGCCTTTGTAGGAACCACATTTGTTCACAAAGCGGGAGTTTGGAGGCAGGGTTTATAACTATGCTTAAATCTGCAATCCAGAGTGGCTGACAACATTATATTAGAGTTACAGATCACAAAATCATAATGACTCCTTCACATAATACCATCCAGCATTTGAGACATCGCTGCATTATACAGATTGGCACAGGCAGTTTGTTGTGCAAGACAGGTTGCAAAAAAGTTTGATGCAAACTTTATACCCTTTTATTTGTCTACCAGCAGTGCCCAAAGGCACCACCAGAGAACAGAGTCCTTTTGTGCTAGGTACTGTACAAACAAGAGGGTGAGAAAGGCTGACCCTGCCCAAAAAAAACAGTGAATCGGAGTGAAAAAGGGAGGCACCAAGAAGGGAAACTGTTTAAATGTGAGACCTGCGAAATGCAACACAGATGCTAAGTAACATGTTGCCTCCCTGAGTAGGTAACAAACTGAGAACCAGGTAACAGAGAAAAACAGTTTCCTAGATCTCCTCCCCAAAGACTGATCCACATCTCAGCTAAAACGTGTCCCTGAGCACGCATGCCAGGAACTTCCTACAACATACATAACTTCATACACCAAACCTCCAGCCTTCCCAAGCCTGGTGACTATGAAATAACAAGAGAAGCAAATGAGCTGACTTTGTTCTGCTGGAAGGGTGGGTCCCTCCCACCCCCGGGGAATTAAACTCCTGTTTCTAGTACTGGAGGATAAAGCATCAGGTTTCAGAAATCATGGCACTTTTAGCTAAGGGAAGAGCTGCCAGCAGCTGAGACATAAAAATTGCTCGTCTCCTCTCAGGCTTGTGGTCACAGTTAACATTTGGGGGTACTTCCACAGAGGGAAACAGATAAGGAGGGAATGCCTGCCTGGCAGATTTATTAATCTGTAAATGCTGTCTGAAGACACTGAGCTGTTTGGAGCAGTGGAGTTCCAGAGAGATGGATTAGTGGGAGAAGTGTAGATGAGGTGGCCGTGGGTGCATAATGCTAATTAAATATAGTCTGCAATTTATAAAACGGGTTTGTATATATAAAGCTACATTTCTCACCACTAATCACAAAAGATCAAGTAAAATCACCTTCTGTAGCACACGGGGGGGTTATACACTTATTAATTGGAATGAACCATCAGAAGGTGTTTACTGTGCCTATAAACCATACCCCCACTGTCGTGAAAGTGATGCTACGTCACTGACAGACAACAGTCCTGATGCCCACAGAGTGCAGGAAGCTGTAAAATGAAAATAAAGTCTTCAAGCTGGAGAGAATTCCTTGCGATAAAAACAAACAAACAAACAAAACCAACACCTAAAAAACCACCACAAAAAACCAACCACAACACCACAAAACCAGGCATGCAGCAAAATAGTATAAAACAGGCAACAAATTTCTTCTCACTGCCACTAATTTCATGTTTTATGTCTATCGATAAGACAAATAATTCTATTGCTCATTTTCTGTGTAGTCTTTCGTTTTCCAGCCCCAGGGAGATAAATTATGTCACCGTATAGCCTTCACCACCCCAACCCATGGGCCCCAACTATATGTGGGCCACCATGATCACTCCAGCATGTTTTCAAGAAATCACATCCTTTCTAGAATAATCTGTGCTTTTCTGGACATAATTCAGTTGGGCATTAGATACAGAAAGTCTCCTCTACTTTTCAGGAAGATGTCAAGCAGAAGAAAAGGCCTTCTAAAAGCTCTTCATGGTCACAACACAGGTTAAACTAGAAAGCACCATTAGTTCTTTATTAAACATCACCAATAATTAATCGATGGCTTTAGTTCTCAATACTATATTAGAGATGTACAGTGAAACACTGTTCTTCAAAAGTTAGTCTACCATTAGGGAGGATCCTGCACAGTGTATGAGGGGGTAGAAGGAAGTAGTGACTGAATCAAGCACATTAGGTCTGGCTTTTGCTTTCTTTTGGATGCAAAACTCTTTCATCACTACTGACTTTCCCAAGGTTATTGATGGGAGGAAACAGAATCGCCATTTCTCAATTTTATCATATGGCTGACAGTATTTGATGTTCCTTAAACAGTGTAAGGTCTTGGAAGCATGATACTAGGAAAAAAAGCATTAGCTTTCACCTTCAAGAAGAGGATTCCACTGCTCTCAAATATATGAAAACACAGGAGTTTTCATGCTTGGTAAATTTAAAAAGCACCAATTCTTTACTTTCCAGACCTTCATTCATCAACCTTCAGCTGGGAAATACAAGGCTCGCGATTTATTTTTGTTTCTTCAGTATGTATTTTGTATAGGCAACAAGAAGCAAAAGCAATACTGACAGTAAGTAACATTCAAAGAGTCTCTTGTACTAAGAGTTAAATAATTTCTTTAATTCTTTTAATTAAATTCTTTAAAAATCATGTTTATGTCCTGATTCAGTAAGATACTAGACATGTACAGAATACTGAGAGAAATAGCTGTCTCATTAATTTCAGACTCCTTGAGAGTCTTAAAGTCAGACCTGTCCTTAGGTAGCTTTTCCTGAAAGGCAGATGTTTGGTCTCCATCCAGTTCACGTCACGGTCAAGGTGAGGAATTTTACTCTACAGTAATTCTCAAGCACTTTTTCTACTTATCTAGCTTAAAGATCTAGGTAGCAATGGGTCTTGCAAACAGCAAAATTAAGAATTCTAGAAGCTAGGCTGAATGTTGCTGATAAAAACCACAAAACCAAGAACTCAGTTGCAAAGTAGGCTAAAAAGCACAAACTCAAGAGATAAAAAGCCATTCTCGCTGCAAATAACAATGATAACAGAACCACTAAAGCAGAAATCAAAACCCTACCTACTTTGCATGTGGTTTTTGACAGCAAACCAATTCATTCAGTTCCCCTCAATTCGCACACCAATGCAACCAACATTTTGCATACTGATTGAAAAAAAACCTGACAAACTCATACAGATTTCTAATCACTCTGCCTAACCACAGAATAGCATGCAAAAAAAGTCAATACAGAGTATTTGTAAATACCCTTAAACGCAATATATGCAAAAAGTTGCCTTACAATATTCATGCCATCTAGCTAGAACTTTTCCCAAAGAATGAAGCTTTAAGTTTCCAACAAGCCTACCCCAACTGCCCACCCCTGTATGCTTAGAACATGTTTTTCTTTCACACTTTGAAATATACCATTTACCAGAAAAGACAGAATAAGGGAAAATACTAAATGTGAGCAGCAAAAGAATGTTGATACTGTTAGAATTATTCGCTATTCTATTCCTGGCATGTTGTGTTATCAGGGTGTGTTTTTCTTCTGCATTTATGTTTGTTTCTTGTCAGGAAAAAACCCAACAAATAATCATAGCATCACACATTTCCAGATAGACTTTGAAGTTCACACATTATTGAGGTAAAATTCACAGCACTGTTGCTGAGATTTGGTTACAGGCAGCTCTATAAAAGCTGAACTGCTAGGCTAATAGTTCAGCATCTTTAAATATAAACATATTGTTATAAAAATGGGAGTTTAATATCTAAAAATTAAACAGGATGGCCAACACAGCAAGATCTGCAGTCTGCTCTGGAACAGCTCTTAGAAATGGCAGAATCTCTTTAAAAGCCAAGACCAATCCTGAGGACAAGTATTTCATGCGAGCACAATCTCTCACAGGACTATAAACACGACAAGCCGAGACCTCAGTGGTGTATATGGCCCAAGTCTTACCTACTAATTTTCTTATAATGTTTGGTTGGACCATAGAGCACTGCAGCAGAAAAACCGTTAGCATAGGGGAAAAAAAAAAAAAAAAAAAAGTGTCATTCTTTAGTAAAACTACATTTTAAAAATTAAAAATACCCAGTAGGTTATGGTCCTACTGACTTGGAGTGGGATTCTCCATGAGATTGCTAGAATCAATACAATTTTTGCTCAAACTTTAAGGGGAAAGAAAGAAAAAGAAAATAATAAAATGTGCATGTGGTCAGGGAGAAACAAAGCCTGAAATGTGTCACGCAATCTGGCTTCTCATGGCTACCCCATTCCAAATGCTTCTGAGAACATGAAACCACAATGCCATAATGAAAATTCTTTCATATACATAATTATTGAATACAATCAGCATCTGGTAGGAGAGAGAAGAAAGAGAAGTCCAAATACACAGCTCCCATCCTGAGAAACTGTCAGCTAACATAATCAATCAGCAGCTTATGCTTTTACGTATGATTTTGTTAGGAAGTCAAAAGGAAAAAAAATACCTTCAGGGAAGGGAATATTTAAAGAAAAACAAACACACAACAAAAAACCCCACCCCAAACCAGTTCTTTCATTTTACCCATCTCTTGTTTACTTTAACCCACTCCTCCAAAGTCCTTTACACCTCAAGACAGCACATTTTCCAAAAGAAGGAGAATATGACCTTCTGCCTCAGGTCAAGTACTACATAAGCAGTGTTACTCCCATTTCATAGATGGGCAAACTGAGGCCTAAAGGACAAACAGGATTGTCCTGTAATCGAGAGACATCTCAGCCTTTTGAGTTCAACAACAACTTCTGCATCCTTCCTCCCATTTTAATCAACACCACATCCAAGATCCTTATCAGCTGAATGATGTTTCTTACGGGACAGTTGCAGGATATATATATCACTATAATACACACATTCAATATGATCTATACTATCCAAACTAAGAGTGAATCCTATGTCAGCATCTAGGATCCAGCAGACGGTCACCTCATTCAACAAACAGTGACCTTTTAATTAAGCATAAACCCCACATTCCTGTGCAATGCGCACACATCTCAAGACACCAAAAGGCCCTCTATTCCTCTTGTTTGCACTTGAAGTTAAAAAAAAAAATTGAATAAAAACAATTTTGTAATTAAATAAAAGTATTAAGCAATTCTAAAGCATAGCAGCTGGCAGGCCAGTTTTTTGGACTTAAAGAACGACCCACAAGAGGGGAAAAAGAAACCACACACACACACTCACACACACAGAGTGGTTCACTGAGCAATCCAGACACATTCTCAAAGGCAGACATTGTAGGAGATGAAGTTACTAGGCAGGAAAAACAGTTGCTAAGTCTGAATATTTGGTTATTCTCAGAGCAGGGATTAGAGGAGGAAGTGTTGACAATGTAAGAGTAGCTACCATGAAGTCCCCAGAGCTTTTTAGTTGTCCCTGCTGATCCCACAGTGAGGGGAGGGGTGAGTGACAGGGCTCGCCCACAGTGACAGTGCCAGAAACGAGCTCATGTGACACTCACAGCATGTTATACATTGTCATTTTAATACAGATTCTCTAGGCTCTCCAGAAGGACCTACCTACACACACAGACCCTCTTAAATAATACTGGTTTGCCCAAATGTCACAGCTCAGAGAACTATACTGCTCCTTTTACCTTTACCATATAGCTACATACGAGAAAAAGAACAAAACACCTTTTTGCCAGCACCACTACGTCCTCATGATGCGATGGCCACATGCATTAGCCCCAAGGCCTTTTAAACAACTTGGAGCTAGATCTCTTTGATCCCCTTAAAGCAAGCCTTTCTCAACCTGTCCTCACTGCGGCTAAATAGACTTTCAGCACAAGGTCTGCCTGCCCTCCCAAAAAGGCTGACGGATCCCTCCATTATGATGAAGTGCTATTCATTCAGAGTCCCAAGTACAGAAACAAAATTGTTTGAAAGGATTTTTAAATAGCTTAAATTTAACAGATATCAAAATGAAATCATGCCTTCCAAAATTAATATGCTTTGAAGTACAGATAACTGAAAATGAAGACCACCTCTTTTCCCTGTACTTTAAATAAGTCCTGCAGAATCACTTTTGTTACTGCAGAGAGCTTTCAGGTGTACCAAAACCAAGGAATTACTACAAGATTTCCTCAATTCTACACAGCAGCAGCTGGTTATTTCAGTCCAGCTTTAGCAGCCTCTAAAATATCACAAAATTACTATCTGACCTCAACAGCCAAACCTGGTGACCCATACCTTGGGACATGTTCCCTTCTCCATGTTGCTTGCTATCTGGTGTTGCAAGAGTACAGCAGAGCACTGTGACAGCGAGGAAAGGAAGCAGATACACAGCGAGGCATGCACAGGCAAAGAGGGATGCAAATAAGATCCCTGCCTCTTTATTTACTACTTTACATTTTGTGTAAAGGGCCTTAAATGAGTAACACAAGATGATTTTTTTTTTTGTCCAAGATGAGACACAACATATGCATCTGGGTTAGCTTTGCTGGAACCCACTGAAGACCACAAACAACAGTGTCAAGTATATTCATTGTTCAACCCCTCCGTCTTGCCAAAGCCATTCCTTCCTGAGATTGTTCGCTTGTATCTTCCTCGGGGTTTGACAACTGCCTAGCGCACACATTTTAGGTGTTAAACCAGTAAATAAGCAGTGACAGCTTCTTAGGCCATTATTGTACAACATCCACATCCTCTGGAAGACGTCAATCAATCTGCCTGCACAACGCTGTGCTTAATTTTCTTCTAAAATACAGAAAGCTGTAGCTGTAAAACCTCTGAATAAGCACACATTAAATACATCCCACAAAGCAATCACAGCACTAAGAACAACCACAAGTAAGTGATCAATCCCTACCCTTTGTTCGTGAAGAAATAATAATAAAAAAAGAAAATAAAAGAAAAAAAATCTTGCACCCTCCCTTGCGTTTTGACAAATCTTAAAAAATAAAAAAAACCACAACACACACCAAGAAGTTGGGGGAAGGAAAAATAATTAAAAAAAAATCCTCCACAGTTTCTGTGAGAGTAGGTTAAAAAAAAAATTTAAAAAATTGCTGCTTTCAATTTATATGTATTTCCTTATCAACTGGAAAGATCAATAGTTTTAAGAAAAACACTACACCTTCTTTCTGCTCCATATGTTTCTCTTATTGGTTCATTTACACTGGGCTGTTCTTGTACGAGCAGTTAGTACATCTTTTTGTCATTTTAGCCTTCCCCAGCCATTAGTGCTAACTGCTGAGACGGTGCAGCTCTCCTCTGCCATCCTGCCTGAGCACTGCATCTCTTTCCCCAGCCCTTCTCCCTTTGACTAATGTTCACCAACACTCATACATCATTCCCAAATTGGTCCAAATGAATTAAACACAGCTCTGCTTAACATTACGAGATTTAAATGGATTTTCTCTCTACAGGTCTGCCCCATAATTGGGTTTATCCATCTTGTTGAAGTACAGTTTACACTTGCTAACATCACGCCAATTCAAGCTACATTTTCTGCTCCAGTGGCAGGAGCGAAGCAGATTTGTCATCGGATCATAACAGGTAATTCAAACAACAATTAGTTTGATGACGGCCCGTATGTCAATGTCTGGTCCCAGTCAGCGCTGCTCACACCCGCTGCTCTCTGTATGCTAAGATGAATTGTGCTTACAATTCTTCAATTTCAATCGACAAATACTTACCAGAAAAAAAGCTGGAACTCAATTGACACAAAACCATCCCATCGCCCAGTGAGCACCCTGTGAGCAGAAGCCCAGGGCAAAGCCAGCCACTGCAAGCTCCTCTGCCCACCAGCTACACCATGGCTAATGGCAAACTGCTGAAGGACTGGGGCTTGCACTGCATTTGCCCAAGACATCAGCAGCACTTTGGAAACACCTTTCACACACGTACACAAGCCTCACGCTGATTTCCAAACTCAAACTACAGCAGCCTGTGAGGCAGGTGCAAGCCACCCTGGCTTTGCAGCCCTGCAAACTCAAGCAGAGGCAAGTCTAGGTGGATGCTAAAACTAGACTATTTTCTGATGGGTGCCACATCCACAAAGCCAACGGCATTTGCAATGGCAATTACAAAAAGCTGAGCATCACTGAAGATGAAGCCCTGAGCTTCTCCACTTGGGCAGCCAGCACTAGAAAGCTTTAGCTTCAGATTTCAATATATTAGAAGAGATAGGGAAGAACACCCATGAGTCCCAATTTTTAGTGAAATGCTTCAGCTTCTAGCTCACACAATAATGTTGAAAATATTTGCAGACAAACGCAGACAAAGTCATGCGTTCTGAGTTCGAAAATACCGTGCATTTCTTGGAGGGCTGATTTTGCCAATTAGACAAGACATAATTTGCCACTCCAAATCTGTTCAAGAAAGCTTGTTTCAAATTAAAAGAAATATTCTTTTCTTATGGCCAAGTAAATCTAGTGCCACATTC
This sequence comes from Leptosomus discolor, assembly GCF_034619465.1. Lineage (NCBI taxonomy): Eukaryota > Metazoa > Chordata > Aves > Leptosomiformes > Leptosomidae > Leptosomus > Leptosomus discolor. Next base: position 10,529,870 of record NC_141396.1, read on the forward strand.
ATGTTTTTCAGGTCCCTTCACAAACATGGGGTTATCTGGGACACAGCACTGAACTTCAGACAGATGTGTACATCAGTATCTATACTACTAACTATGAATGCAATCAATCCCTTGGTTAGTTTTCCTCTTATTCTTTCTGTTTTAGAGTAAGAGAAGGAAAAATTCTTTCTAACAGACTTTCCATAATATCAATTTATCTCAAATTATATACTAACATGCAATGCTAGTTGTTGTACACCATTTAACCGAAAAATCCAGCTAGCTGGCTGAAAACGTAGAAAGCCTTTTCATAATTAGAAAAAGATCTCCACTGCAAGAAACCAACATTTAGATAGAAGTCTTGGTTTAAAAATTAAAATGTCCTTAATGAGCAACAAAGATCAGTGACGAAATATTTTCAAAGCCAATACCAGAATACCATAAAAATCTCTTTAACCTAAACATTGTAAAAGAAGATGATTAAGTTCAGATCAAAAAGTAGTTAAAGTAATGGTATATAAAATATTCTCCTTCTGGAGGTGGCAAGGGGAAATTCTGCACAGATAGAAAGCAGATACACTAAAACCTTACTGAAACCTGGAAAACATCATTCTGTTTCACTACACTAAAATTTAAATCAGATACAAATCAACGCTCTGAAAAAAATTACAGTATTCTGTGTGCTGTCTCTGGTTCACATTTTCTATTTCAATACCATCACTGCCTTTTGTGTCACTCCCAAATAATTACAAGTACTTCTTTCACTCTTTTTTTTTTAAATATTCTGATGCATGGCTTATATACAGATAAATCAGACTCACCATGGCCTGATGCTGAGCTGAAGTAAATCATGAGAGGGCCACTGGGGTTTTTTGTTGGGTTTTTTTTGAAGCAGGGTTACGACAGCTCCCACAATCTTTGGACAACATACATTTAGCAATTGTACATTTGTTTTTTCATCATGCTGGTATTTCGGTATAATTCTGAACACCGGGAACAGCTCCAAGTGTCTTGGGTCACTTCTGAAAGTACAGTTGGCATCATTCCCACAGGTCATTCCCTTGGAGGGCTTCCCAACATCTCAGGAGCACCCAATCAAAAACTCCAAAACCACTCAAAGACATCAGTTCCCACACAAGCCCCTCATCTGGTGATTTGTGCCTGTCAAGCTCTGAAGAAAGAAATCCCAATGTCCCAAACACTCAGCAGATTAATGTGGAGAAAGAGAACATCCACCACACTCTCAGCACTTGACCAAGGCGGGCTGGGCAGCGAAGAGGTGGCAACAGACAAGGCTGTGGCAAGAATTGGGACCCAATTTTGCAACCGTTACTCCTGTCCCACTGAAGGCTGTGGGTATGGGGCAATGTCTCCAGGCCAGACCCTTATCACCCTTATCTGCAATAAGGCAACGAAGCTACTTGTATCCTTGTGCAAACCAGCCACTTAATTGCATGGCGGGGGAGCAATCTTAACAGCATGTTTATTTTTGTCAAGCTGGCATGGGAACAAGGCATAGGTCTGCACCGGAGAGAAGGGCAGGGGTCACAGCAGAAAAAAAAGTAATGATGGCTTCTAGGTTTGGGCATTGCCTGGCATCCCAGAGCCAGCAGATTCCAACTCTTCCAGCCAGTCATTCACAGCCAGGAAATACCCTCTCTCTCAGTCATCACTCAAAATAATAAATATTTATCTATAAATTGCATGCAGCCTGTTCCCCTAGCATGGGGTTGAGCAGAGCAGAAATAAGAACAATGCAACCCCCTAATCGTCAGAATAGCTGCAAAAGCAATTGGGGACCACAAGTCCCACAAAGGCAAGCTCAAATAGTACCAGGAAGCATCACCAGCATCCAAGAAATGATGAAGGCAACTGGAAAGTTTCTCAATGCTTTAGATCTATTCTCTCTTCCAAAACAGGGAGAGCTCTCCCAGGTCATAATCCCTCAGAAGAGGAGACTTCCTACTCTATCACCAAGCAGGCTCAGCTCCAGCCGTGGAACACAGATGTCAGGTTGACGTGTTGGCATAAAAGGAGATCAGCGCTGACAATGCTTTGGATGCAGCGCTGGGTACAGCGCAGCCAGAAGTCTACGCAGTGAGCGGGAACTGAGCGGAGCACCTAATAAGTGGACTTTATTTTTTTTTTTCTTTAATTTAATAAGTCTCAGCTATCACTAGCAGCCAGCGCAATGCCTCAAAGCCAAGCAGAATAATACATCCTCAGGCTTTTGTATCCTAGCTTGCCCTGATGGCTTCTGTTGCAAATCAGTTGTTGTAGCTAGAGACTGGACTTGAGAAGCCGATTAAACAAAGCTTGCCCTGCTCCTGTCTGACGCAGCGCTCCCTTGTCCAGCTCCTCATTAACAGGCTCATGGATATCCACTACGACTGCTAACTCCACTGGCTGGTGAAGGGCATGCACCATGCTGGCAAGAGGCCGGATCTGAAAAAAATCCAGCTTTTCTGAGAGGTCAGTGCCCTGTCCCAGAGCTGTGTGGATCGCTGTGCTGGAACCACTCTCCCGTGGCGGGTGAGCTCAGGCAGCCAGCGATGGGAGCACAGCTGAGGTCAGGCTCCTAGGAAAGAACAGAGGGCACTGGACCAGCCGAAGAGCCATCACAGCTTTATGGGTTTGCTGGTACAGCCATTCCCTGGCAGAGTCCCCAACAAACCAGTGATGAGGGACTCAATTCGAAGACACAGAGAGCATCCGTATCCCCATGCAAAAAGCCTTGGCCAAGCGCCGGCCAAACAGACACAGCGGTCAAAGTAGGTCCTGCTTTCAGGGGAAAGCAGAACATCAGAGACAAAGGCTGGTATACAATGGCCCTCTTCAAAATAATAAATAAATAAATAAATAAACCCATAGGAAAACTCCCATTGGCTTCATCAAGGCCAGGATGTGACCCAAGCGTGTGGAGCCACCCTGAGGGAAGGCGATTAGTCTCACTCAAGGGATGCCAAAAAATTTAGCAGAGCATCCGTAATCACCCTGAAATGTTCTCTCTGGACAGGAAAACATAATGGGTTTATCATTTATTTCTCAATTAAGTGGTGCTTAAGTCGACCAGGGAGTGGATTCCTATTGTACATTGATTAGCCAATAAAAATACACTAAAAAGCAAGTCAGACTAAAGACAAGCAACCTCTCCAAGCAAGGTGCACTATTGGACAGGTTGTCATACCTTTTCTCCACCTATACTAGCAGTTCAGCTCTCGTGCAAAACGTATCTACACAGTGAATGAATTCCTAAGGCTACTTGTAAAATCACTAGCTGCAGCCTTGTTAAACATTCATTTGGACTTAAGACAATACACTAAAAATCACAAAGCAAGTGAGCACCAAGTACTAGGCTACCATCAAAGCTAAATAAACAGAATTGTCCGTTGATGACTTATTCCCCCAGCCGTTACTCCACATCATCCATCCCCGCTCTCTGCACTCACAAAGTCTCCCACAGATCAATAGCAAGGCTCATTGATAATAATTGGAACAGGATCACACCCTTTTCCTTCCAGGTCAAAAGGCACAATGACTACAAGCCATTAAGTATTTGTGGCACTACTCAATGACTGTATTTATACCATATAAGTAGTTATGATTATTCCATGAATAATGTTCATTTATTTCAGCAACAATCTGACAAACTATATTTATGCTGCACCTTTGGCCTCTTTGCTTGAACTCTGCTCAGCAATGTCTCTCAGCTGGGACCACTTCTAACACACAAACCCTCCAAGCAGCTTTCAAACCGCCAGCGTTTCTTGGATGTTGTTTTGTTTAAATCTACTACAAAAGGGCATTTTCTTGCTCTCCACTCTTCCACCCTCCTCCCCTTCTCCTCTTCCCCCTCAAGCTGTTGGCTAAAGAAAATCAAGGATTTTAAGTTACGTTTCTTGCGTGCCCTCTGTGAGCCCTGAGAGTCTGAAGCATTACCAGAGTTGGCCCAAGAAGCTGCGTTCACCACTCAACTGGGGAAGCTGCTCATCAAAACCTGGCAAAACACCTGAGAAACCCCACCACTACTGACAGTCCCTTAGTTGGCCTGACTGGCCACTAGGAATGTCACATTACAAAAGGGGCTTTACTCACAGACACACCGTACTGCAGTCACACAACAGCTTCCCGACCATTCCTGGATTGCTGTGTTTTATGGACAGCCAGCATCAGGAATATTAATGCTACTTCTGTTTTTCAGAAAAAGAAAAAAGGCACAGATACATACCTACATTTTAAATATATATATACACACATATGAACACACATGCATATAAACCCATTTGCTATAAAATAAAAGGCTGGTTGTCTGAAGGTGTTATTAATGCCCTTCAGAGCTCATTTAGTCTGGTCTGCATAATCTTACTGGTGAATTTGCCACTTGTAGATATTCCAAATTTATGCCGATAAAATCTTCTTAGCAACCAGACAGCCTATATATATGTGTATATATATATGCATGGAGCCATTAACATCTCTTTGTGGTTTGTTATTCTTGTGAAAGGTCAGTAGGGAAAAGGAGCGGAGAAGAGGTAAAGTCCAACTCCCATGTCCTTACAAACGACACTGAGCACTCAGCAAGTTGGGAAAGTGGAAGCTCACACCCCATTGATGAGACAGAGCAGCTCCACACCACTTTTCTTCATTTCAAAACTGAAAGCATGGCAGAGACTAGAACGTCAAGAAGCAGGGAGATAAATGTAGAAACTGATGTCGTGTCATGCTCTCATAAAAGGCCTGGGTACACCTACAGAGCCTTCCTTATGACTGTCATATAAACATTACACTGGGGCTGTGTACAGAAGATTAAACAGGAGGGGAGGGAAGCTTCACATGTGTCATGCTACCAAAGGTTATTTTGGGATCAGCTTAGAAGCTGAGTAGTGGGTGGCAGCTGATTATATTACCACAGGCGTATTTAAATATCTTGGGCCCAAACTCTCATCAGGATCTTTCATAAAAAGTTGTTGCTACACTGTGACTTGAGCTTGAAACTCGGCCTGCAGAGCAGTCCACTTCCCCAGGGCTGTGGTGCTCTTTCCCAGGCATAATCCTTCCTTTAGAGCAGGACACAGTCACGGCACAAGCACTTTGGCTTAAAGGCCCACGCTTGTTCAAGGAATAATGTCAAGGAATATACCTGCGACTCAAGCAGGATTTTCCCAGCAAGGACCACCCTGCTGCACCATGAACCACAGTGAACCATCATGAGCACACAGAATGCCTGGGGACAAAGCACATGCAAATATCGCACAGACAGTCCTACATGGCCACGTCATCACCAAGTTGTGTTATCCCACCAGCGAGCACCAAGCCACAGTTTGCCTGTCTACGTGCATGACAAGCCTCAGAAGAAGCTCAAACACTACTTTTAGAGCTCCAGCCATCAGTGGATCACATCTTGATGGTAACTCTGCAGCTGAAGGAGGGCTTTGGAGGAGCACAGCCCAGCTTACCATGACTTCAGAAAAATTTGTATGTAAGGGACTGTATCTCTGCTTATGTTAAGAAATGTCTCTGTTCTCCCACGCAAGCATCCTCCTTCACAACCGTGAGCCAGGAGAACAATGCTACCTCATCAGAGTGATGTCCACGGCTTTAGATCACCAAGCAATGCTGCAAGTCCTGTCTTTAAATGGCCTAATACCAGATGACTTAGAGGAAACCACGTGGCATGTCCATACAAAGGGTGACCACTGAGCAGAGAACCTAATGACAGGGCTGTACTCACATACAGACAGGCCCTCCCCCCAAAAGAGATCCTCCCAAATTACAAGAAAATAATCAAATGCTTCATTCTCAGAATGTTGCCATGACCTCAAAGTTGCAGGAAAAAAATATTATATATGCACATAGATATTTAATAAATGCAAACATACACATATGTATATAGGTATATATTATAGGTATCAATATATTAATAGATATGTTATAGAGATATAATATGATTCTATTTTTATAACAGGTATTAACAGCTTCCCTATCAATCTTTTCCAGATTTCTGCACCAAACCCCTGGTTCATAATCAGATCTATTTAATTATTTTCAAGGCTTACAGCACAGTTTTGCAGTACTACTTGTATAAGATCTGGAAACATTTATTGAAGGTTTAAACAGAGCTTTATGTCAAAAATGAACCGTTACCCTGAGAAATACCTAACTATATCTTCATAAATTTGTAGCTGTTAAGGCATCCAAAACCACTACACAAGTCAATTTCATTTTAGTTCAGACGTAGTTCCTCTCCCATTTTTAACCACTGCAAGATTTTGGTACCTATGACTACATTGATGGGCTCATCTGATTAAAACCAAGTATTGCTGCTGCAATTCTTGGATGAACCACTCTGTCAGGTTTTTCAGGCACAGAAGTATAAATGAAACCTGAAATCTGGGACTCAATTTGGGTAGGCAACACTCCTTCAAGTTGTAAAAGCATTCAAACACCAGATGTTAACTGCTCCTCTGGCTTCATCATCTAATAGGACATCAGTTCTTGGCTTTTTGCAGCACAGTAGGATCGCTCATCACAGTTCCACAATCCCTTGGTTTTGGCCCTGAACGAGAGTTAGAATCAGCTGCTACTGGACCTGGGTCTTTGTTGGGATCAGAGAGAACAAGATGCCAGGTAATGCCCACCTTGCCTGTTCAAGTATCCCCAGTAAAGAAGCTAGTTTTACCACCTTAGCAGAAAGGAGTTATTTAGTTGCACAGAAGGGGCCTCCAGTGAACTCCAAGATTATTTGCCCCATAACAGCTGCGACCCAACAAATGAATCACAACATATACTGTAGCACTTGGAGGTAGTATGGAACAGGTTGAAGATACAAACTTCAGTAACACAGTAACAAAACAACAGAAACCCGCGCAAACAGCAGAAACTAATGCATTCTGTATTGGTAAACACCACGAGGAAAAGCATAACAACACACCAGTTTCATCTTCCATTAGTCCAGTGTATATACATTCATTCATTCAAAAAAAAAAAAAAAAAAGATCAGTAAATTATCTTTTAAAAATTATTATCCAAGTAGAGGGAGTAAATTTCTTTCACCCATAAAGTTTCATTTGTTTCAATGAAATTCAGACAACTGCCAAGGCAAAGAACCACCATAACCAGTAACTTGCCCCACCTGCCAGAAACAAGATCACCTCAACAGTCTGCAATTCAGAGATTAAACTACTTAAAAGTTTTAGGACAAATCGCTACTCATTGTCTTAGCACAACCACACTCTTTGACAGGAGAAGGTCACACGACCCACCAAACAGAAAAATACCTATCTCCAGTGGACCAAACCACACCTCATTGAAAGACTGTTTTTAGCCACCTTCCAAACAGCCTTGAATCAGGGAGAAACCTTTCTTTCCATAACTTCAAACTAACCTTTAATAAAGAACTCTTTCTCCAGTAGCTTGGAAGATAACTAGTCCTCCTCTGAGTAGGTATGCACACACAATTATGTTGGTACTTAACCAAGTCGGGGAACTATCAATTTCTCTCTCAATCAAACAGTTCCATACCAGAGACTCCCATCATGCTATTCAGCTGAGCTATTACTCATTGAAAAAGAACAGCAAGTAACTTCTGAACCATTTCACAGGCAATGGCCGTTTTCTCCCCTCCTACATAAACTGAAATGCCAAATACCAAACCTATTTGTAGCAGTCAAGATTAGTTCTAACAGGCGAATCACCGAGAGGATAAACTGATCTGAACATTTATCTAACCACTGATAATTATTCCTCCTTATTAGTTTATTGTACCCCAAATGCACAGAGTACTTAATATGATAGAGAAAGTTTTATCCTTGCCTGGAGTAACTTCCATGAGTAGGAAAGAAACTGAAGTAAGATGAAACTGCAAAAGAAACCAATCTCAATTTACAACCACTTGTGATAGCAGGTACAAAGATCTTGGATTTCATTCTGCATGAACCTATTTCAGCCTTTATGGGAATTACCCCAAAGGAATATGACCCATTGCTAGATATTCATGAAGTTACACAAAACCATAAGTCTCTGTATCAACATAACAGAATACCAGAGACATCCTACAGACTCTAGGACTTCATCCTCTTGCCTTTTATTGACGTTCTTACCACCTGAAGAGGGTTACTCTGATGGCAGGAGACAGTAGGTCACCTTTGGAGACTACACACATGCTCGGCTTCAGAGAAAAGAAATCTTGAGAGTCAAACAGCCCAACCTCCTTGATTTTGCTCCTACCAGAGCATACCCACATGAACATACATCTAATGCAACTTACTGATTGTATCAGGGTGCAGTTGGGGTTGGTGATTGCTGGCACTACAAACAAGCACAGTGTCCCAGTACCTCAGCCTCATGCAAACATTCAGGTTTAGCTGTGATCGCTCTGAAGGCAATCAGCTTCATGCAGCTATGCCTTGAAAAGTGACTCCATGAAAGTGGTATGAGGGTGAGGTAGGGAGGAAAGAGGAGTGTAGTGTTTATTTCCTTCTAACTTTCCATTTCACATATGTTCAGTGCCATGTCTGAACATGTTCAGACATTTCTTCTCCTCCCCACTTACCCTTCTTCTAAATGCTTGTCCTACAAACTATATCTGGGATCTGAAAATTAAGCTGAATTCTTCCTTTCTCTTTCTTATGCACAGAGAGTAATAAAGAGACTTTGCAATCCAAATTCTGCACTTGTGTACACCTGCGTTAACCCCATTGTCCTCAAATTATTCCCTTAACAATGGCTGTGGGTTTGTGCAGGTGTTGAACAAGCCCCATAATTGGAATTTAATAAACAATTCCAACAGCAGGAGAAAAAAAAAGGCAAGTATTCAGCTCACTCCTTGTGGCATTAGCTAAGGTGTTCAAGGAACAGGAAAAAGAAACAAATTTAAAAGGTATTTAGGCATGTGCAGAAGCTGACAGGCAACTCATGAGATCTCCAAAACCTGCCCATTTCTACTTTGAAACAAAAACCAGAGCAATAGCAGGAAATTTAAGTGAAAAACTTTTGCTTCTCATTTGCACCATCTTTCCAGTATTCTCTTTAGCCTCCTTCCCACTTCACTGAGTACTTTATTTCCAAAATAAACTTCATAAGTTACCCCTTGGGATCACAAATTCAGGTCACAATCCTACAAGCCCAAACGCACAGACCCAGCTGGGCTGAGGAGAATTCTGCAGAGGGTTGACATTGAGGCAAGCCCAGTGCATGTGCAGGATTGGGGCTGTATTTGCACCACCAGCTCCCAGGAAGGGAAGCACTTCCAAACTGCTTACCACCACACTAAGAAACAACCCCAAAGGGAGGCAGAAAAGCAGGAGGGTCCAGGCAGAAAAGCAGGCTTGAAGAAATGCCACGCAACGAGAAGAGGACATTGGCCGCTCTGTGTCACCACCTCAACTAAAATCAACAGCTGCTTTCTAGGCTGAGCTATGCAAAATCAAATAAAAGCTTTCTGCTGTCGTCACAAGCTCCTGCTTGTAACCATGACCTAAAACCAGCTTCCTCCAGTCTCTCTCTCTGTGTATCAAGCTGCAGTCAGGACATCAACTGTAAGGGTAGTTAGGCTTTGTTGCAATGGATAACTTGGTCACAACAGTCTAACAGGAAAGGTTATCCAGCTGGCAAACGGAAGTGACTTTATAGGGCCAGCAATTACTTCTTAGTGATGAAGAATTACTACAGAGCACTCATTACTGAAGACATGCCAGTTACTGACAAATTACCAAACTGAGAAATTAATTAACAGCTGAGAAAATAATGCACAAGGGATAGGACTGAGAAAGCCATGTTCAAGAGAGGTCCATAATTTGCAACAAGTACATTCTCATCAACAACTAGTCCTGGTACAATTACTACCACACTGGGTACTCTTTCAGGATGGCAGACGTCACAACTGCTCTGCAAACCATCAATGGTTGAGAAGAAATAGCATCATCTAAAAATGGAGACATTGTTCAACCTGACCATGACATTGTCCGACACACAGACCAGACTCTATACTCCAACACAGCATAAGCAATTCAGTACTACTGCCAGGAAAATTGTAGTCTCCCAATTCCTCCTTGCACCTACAAGACAACTTCTACGCGTTCAGAAAACCTTCCTGTATTCACACACCATGCCACAGACAAGGCAAGTGAACCAGGGGAATACGTGTTCCAAGGAAGCACACACAGAACTGTGCTTTACTGAACATCAACAGGCATTTTTGTAATGTAAACTCCAAGATAAGCAATTTTCCACAGCTTTTTCATGCTAGGGGCCAACCTTGTGGAAAAAAAAAAAATCTGTTTTTTGCTAAAAGTATAAAAAGATCTATCATCATCATCATCCAGTGGAAAATAATTGAGGGGGGTGGAGGTGGAGAAAAAAAAAAACTGTATACAAAAACTGCACACAACCTCTGAGCTACAACTTTCACAGCCATGAGTATTTATTAGCTTCAACAGTGTTTCTGTAATCAGCAGCAAGATCTTCCTTTTTCCTCTGGTCCATATCTTAGGAACCCGGTGCAGATGCTGGTTGATCCCAGGTCCCCAGGAGAGAAGAAGGGAGGATGAATTAAACATACAACAGTCACAGGGTCCCAGCAGAACACCTAACCAGCCATACCACAGGCCCTGAAGGCAATGTGATACAGAGAAACACAAGACAGAGCAAAGACACCAGCCTAAAGGGCTCCTCCCTCTCTCTCTCTCTCTCTCTGCATTCAGATGTAGTGGTGGAGAAACATAACACTGACTAAATGATTAGGTAAATTAGCCAAGGTCGCTACCTCCAAGCCTTTACAAAGCAGAGATCCTATGTTATTTCGGGAAGAACAAACAAAAGGCAATTACAAAGCCTAAACAGCTAAGTAAATGGACATCAAAATGACTAACTTTGCACCCAGGATGATTACTGAAGAAAAATCAAGGAACTTAACATTTTCTTTCCTTTAAAAGCAGAGGTGTACAGGAAATGTAGCAGTCACATTTTCTTCGCTGGGCAAGAACACCCACTCTGCTCACTCAGTCATTCACTCTCCTTTTCTTCTGTGTAGTGTCTGACCAAAAGGAGCCCAGACTGAGGCCTCCAGACACTGCTGCATCTCACACTGCAACAACCCTGATTTTTACAGTTTTATTTGGCTTATTCACAAGACTCAGTCTCATGTAATCCATGGGCCTGATCCTTCTCCTAATAAGAGCAATGGCAAAACTCCAGCTGATTCAGTAGTTCTGGACAGACCTTGCAGTGGCAAGAGGATAAACTTCAAGGGTCCAAGCCTTAGTCATTCACTTTTCTTGCTTCCACAAGTAATCCTATTAAAAATAATGGGACTGGTCCTAAGAGTCAAACATGCAGGACCTAGTAAGGAGAAACTGACTGAGAAATATTGGGGGTTCCCCCTCCAGCAGAGCACAAGTACATTCCCCTAAGCAACCTCTTATTTCTGTGTATCAAATTAAAACACCAATAGAAAAATAAATAAATAAAAGAAAAATGCCTAAAAAATGTCATTCAAGGCAAGAAGAAGAAACCTAAGTCCTTCTTCTTTTAAAACAAGGGTAATCAAAAGATGAGTATCTGAAAATGTGGCCACACACACACACACTCCTTCATATACACATACATACACAGAGGCAGTTCATCAGAAGTGAATCGGAGAGAGAAAGATGAATTTGAACCCTTTATCCCCTGTCCTTTATAAAGGCTGCCACTCAGTAAACGGAGATTGCTCTAATTACTGTGACAATTCTGCACCCCGTTCAAACAACTTTTGTGTTCTGGACAGGTTTCTCCGCGAGTTTGAAATTCTTGGCCTGAGAACCACTCTTGTCTAAAAGAGGTTTCTCGTTGCAAGCGCAGAATGCAACACTAACAAGTTGTCCCTCTTTTCAGCTCCTTTCATTCTCCTCTTTTCCAATTGCCTGATTCAGGGCTTAATGGAAACTTGTCAAGGCTTTTCTTCCCACAAACCCTGTAGAGCCCCAAGGCAATCTGTGCACAGAGTAACCACAGGAATCTCATATTGTCAATTAAAATTGAATAGACACCTGATAACCAAGTATACGTTCACAAATAATATACATCGCATGCATGTACACAGATGTGCCCACGTAACCAGTCCGATACCCACGTTTGGATGCACCAGCAGTGCAGCAATGTGCCAACTCCCATTTACAATCACCCAGCTGCACCCAGGTTCTAGTTTTCACTGTTTAATTTCATATTTATGAAATTAAATTTCATATTTATGAAATTAAAAACAAAGTACTTTCAAGTACTGTAGTTGAGCAACAGATTTCAATGGAAAACAAACTAACTGCGTATACCAGGCATTTGGCCTTTAATAACCCTGGGGATTGTAAAGATATTTAGCTGCTATCCAGATAAAATAAGCTCTAAGAACATTCTTTACACAGCAGTTTTGTGACCAGTACAGTAGTTATATTTGTGAGTAGCTCCTGTAAAGCACCTTTTTTTTTTTTTTTTTTTTTTGGACACAGACGTGTTTTAAGCTACATTTTATAGTGCAGTTTCAGAATTAAGAAAAAGCCCATAGGGGAATGTAACAGGAATCGAAGTAAACTGAGACATTTGGTAATAACAATAAAAATCTCAAACACTTGACTTCCAGACAGACAACTATAATCTGTACCTCTTTTCAAAGGGAGAAAACCTTCTTGCCAATGTCCCAGAGAAAACAAAGGTAGAAACACTGACTACAGTCTTATTCTTCTGATGCATTCATTCAAGGTCGTATCTTCCCCTGGATTCTTTAATATTGGCAAACATTTATAATAGTGTAATTTCAATAGCAGCCTGTTCAGCCTGGGTGTAGATCAATGCAGAGTTTATATGCCATCTTCCAGACCTTGCCTATGTCAGAGTAGTGGCCCTGGTTTTATAAATCTCTTAAATCTAATTAAACCAATGCAAACCTCTTACTATGTATGCTCCCAAACTGGTTCACTGGTTTAACCAAGTTAAAATTATTCAGGCTAGGGTTTAAAGCAGTTCCAAGAGAACCTTTATTAAATATTTGCATCGGTTAAAAACAGAAATCAATGTAGTGGCTTGTCTCTAGCACAGAAAAGCCTACAGCCTCAGACTTTTCCAGATCGTTATTTAAGGAGTCACTGACTCCAGTGGGAGTTCAGATGTGCTCAGAGAGGTACACCCCCACCTTTTCTTGCTCTATTTTTCCCCTTTCTTAAAATAGGATGATTTGTTTCTATTGTATCAACATCCAAGAATCTGTCATATTCCCCAGAAAGTCTTTGCAGTATTTTTACTTCAGCATTTTCTAACTATTATTTCCCACATCCTCCTTTTGGATTTTTTTGGTGTCTCAGCTGCATCACCATCACTAGTGAATCAAAAAGCAGAGACTCACTTTGTTGCGTACAGCATCTTTCACACCACAGATACTCTGGAGAGCCCTACAAAGCTCTGAGATAGATACTGGTCGAGCACAATTATATATTGATACTTGGTAGCTATTAGGAGTGTAATCATACTTCCCACAGAGCCTAGGGCATTAAAACCTGTTCTGCCAAGAGGGAAAAACAGTTAGGCCAGACTAACTGTATCAGCAGGACTAACAAAATGGTTATGGAACCTTTAACACTGCAGAGAGTCCCTCTTGAATTCAGTCTCACTTCCTGGCCGAATACCTGCAATAGTTTGGTGCACAAAACATCTGACCCCAAAAAGAAGCTGCCCTCCCATCTTCTCCCTCCTCGCACTTCTTTCAGCAAGCAGCAAAAGCCTTTCAAACAATGCAAATCCATTCTCCACTCACCAAAGCCTACTTGTCTCCTATAATTTCTATCATTTTCCTGTCATCATTTCTTCTTTGCTGAAACCAGCAGCGTATGAGTCAGAGAACAATCATTAACTTTTACAACTTCCATACAAATCCACCTACTCATATTAGAAAAGCAGTATTGACATGCAACACAGCCTCGGACCAAATCCTGATCCTGCCACGATGCTCTGCACTTCTGTGGGAAAGTCAGATGCTGCAGAAGCAGGAGCTCGTTTAAGAAAGTACCACTGGAAACATAACTTTCCCCCCCCAAGAGCAAAGAATGCCACAGAAGCAGCAATATATCAATACGACATTTAGTTGAGTTTGGCTTTTTCAATACCTTTATCCACTTTTGAAGAATTTGGCCATTGGTTCAAGACACACGGGGCCTGATCCAAAGCCCTTCGTTATTAATAGAAGCCTTTTTTCCACTGACTTCAATGGATCTTGGACCAAGCCCAAGGAAGACAAGATTTCACAGCAGTAAGAGTGACACACATTCTCCGCATTCAAAAAAACAATACGCGGCATTTACGATGTCAATCTGTATAGCGTAGTTTTGTTTGTGTTTTGCTTTTTTAAAACAGGCTCTAGGCTGTCGGACTAATGCACCCAAAAAGTCCCTCTGAAGTTGGAATGGAGTATGAGCAGATACAAAATGCCACAGTGAGATACATAATATTCCCAGTATTTCCCCCAGCTAGAATATGGAGGCATCCTCTACTGCAACGTTTCTTCTAAGTTGCTACAGCCGCACTTTAAAGTGCCCCAACATTATAAACTCCTCTAGTAACAGCTACAACATTATCCATGATGAATTAATTCGTATTAATATGGCTATCACGCGTATTTCCATATGAAACCCATTGTTCTGAAGCATTAATAAAAACCTCACCAAGTGAAGTAACATGGTACCCCTATATTTAGTTTAAAGAAATTCAAAATAAATACATTAAAACAAAACTGCTAATATCTTTAGTACATCATAATTGGCACAGCAAGCAGAAACTCAGTTATCTTCTCAGTACGTATTTATAGCATCACCCTTCCCCATTCATTCCGCATTTTCTTAGAGAATCTGCTGTACCCTACATCTGCAATTCATTGACTTTACAATTTACCACATGTTGAGATGGAGAGGTCTCAGCTCCATTTGAATCACTGCACAAATATGCAAGTGATTTATCGTTTAAAAACTGAAGACTGCAGAAGAACGACTCCACTTTTCCTGAACATTACTCCTTCTGGCAGACCATGAACAATTACAGCGCGTACTAATTAAGCTCTGTAAATGTGCTGTGCCCTGCTAATGCCTACCAGGCCTCAAATTTAGTTGCATGAAGCCAAACTTCAGCCAGCGACTTAACTCATTCAGCACTGCCCGGTTGCCTGAGCGTGACCCCACAAAGAATAAGGGTCGAGGGTTTAGCTGACCTAAAACAAAAGCGCGAGACTGAACAGATTTTGCCGGAAAGAATTGGGGGGGGGGGCAGATGCCAGAGAGGGTGGGAAGCATCTTGGGAACCGGAGGAACATCCTTGTTGATAACCTGTTAAAAAGGTACAATCCCACACCAGCTTTGCAGTACGGTGCTGGGGGATTCAGATCTGTCCCCGGGGGCTAATAAGTCACAGCGCTCCATTGATTAGGGAAATGCATAAAACCTTCAACAAAACTGTACAGCTATTTGTGGAAGGGCCAAATTGACAGCCCCCTCATTTTTTTTTTTCAAGTCGGGTTTTACATGACTTGTAGAAGAAAAACATATGGGCGAAGGAGCGCAGCTTTCCACCACACACATAAGCCTGCCTTTTTCTTAAATTAGTCTCCAAGCACAACAGTAACCTATGGGGAACCCGAAATCAACTGCTGGAGAAATTAAAGCTAAAAGTAATACCTAGGCATATTTGAGTAATCGCATTATCTTGTTAAAACACACACACACCCACAGCATAGACAAGACAGCAGCACTTCAAATCTGACTGTCCACTCTAGGAAAGTGTGCTTAATGGGGAGCGAGCTGAGAATAACGAGCTTTGCTGAGTGAAGCACTGCTTCTCCTCGGGCCCCAGACTTTCCTGACACTTAAGAGTCAATCCCCAGATCCCCAGCTTCCCCTCCAACCATGCGTTCAAATACTGGTGGTTTCCCCCCCACACCAAGTTTCTACAATTTCTCCTCGTGCTCCAACATCCCTCCTTTGTCCTCCAATTACTCTCCAGCAGCCCCCACTCTCACCGTACCTCCCCCCAGTTACCCCCCCTCCAACACCACCCTCAGCACATCCCCCCTGCTCCCCTCACCCCTCCACGCTGACCTATGTGTCCATCCCAGATTGTCCCTTCCAGCAGGACACAGGGCTTCTCCCCCAAAAACCGCCTCTAACCTCAGTGCCTTAATTCATTCAATGCATGTTTTCCCTCAACGTGGGCTTTTGCTGCTTTTTAAGAGGCCCTGTTTCATACGCACGAAACAGCCTAATATATGTATTTCCAAGCATCCACCTTCTGCATAAAACCTGGTGCAATTTTATTTTTTTCCCCTCCCCTGGCTTAGTGGTACGTGAGAAAATTAAAGGACGTTTCCAGGTGTCATCTGTCTTTAAATGTTTGCTTGTGTTGGTATCTAGGAAATACTGGACAATACTGCTGAGAGCTCTGTAAAGGACACGAGCTGTGCTAAACTTCTTCCCTCCTTCAGCCTGGCTGCCTCACCCACAGCCCAACCTTTACAGCACTGAAAGCGTTAATTATAAACTTCGGAGCCTACATAAAAAAAAAAAAAAAAAAGCACAAACATAAACCAGCAGTTGGGAGGAGGAGCAGAAATGTTCTTCGCTTTTGGGTGGGGAGAGAGAGGATTTCCATATCTCCCCCCCTCCACACCACACACCATCTCTCATTGCTTATAATTAGTGAAAGAAATTTGACCCACTGCCAGTGTCTGTGGACCTTGGATATTATAAGGCCAGCGTGGCGTCAAATATCTTAACATTCATAAGTGTTATAGGCTGTAAATAAACCCCGTGGATTTATGACCCTGCAGTGCTTGCCAGCAAACGACTGTGGCACATTTCTTTCAGCAGACCTGTCGAGGTGCAAGTTTGCCTTTGGTTGTAAAATTAACCATTTCCTTCACAAATGTGCCCAATTAGAAGTCAAAGTTTTAAGGCTTACTTACATATTTGCCAGGACACAGTACTGAGGAGACGCCCGGGGAACAGAGCTTTAAACTTCCCCCCCAAACCTCACAACCCGCCCCCCGCCCCCCACAAAGCCAAACGTCTTACAACAGCCCCAGTGTGGGAGCAAAGTGTCTGATTTCACAAAAAAAAAAAACCTGAAAAAAACCCCAAACTGACAACCTGACCGCTTTTATATTTATATGTGCCTATCGCCAGCCCTCATTTTTGGCTGCTCTGAGGCTGGGGGAGCAGGCGTCTCCCCCCGGGCTGTGCCTGGAGAAGGATCTCCTCCCTTCCCCCAGGATAATGTCATCTGCTTCCTGTGTAGGAGAGCATTTGCTAAATCCAGGTTGTCTCATGCTTAACTGCCAATAATCCAACTTCCACATAACTCCCAGACAGCTGGGAAAAGGTCCTCAGAGTTTTTAGTCATGGTACAGAAACACACGTCCACACAAAAAATCTGCAGCTGTCCTTTTTCTCTACACCACATTTTTTATCTGATTTTGGGGCCCAGTCCTGAAACTCTTGACAAATTTAAAACATTTTTACCTACATTCTGGATTACAAGCGCCAATGAAAGCTGCAACATACTCCTTCCCGTGCCCCCCCCCCTCCCATCTTCAGCTGACAAATCAGCACATACTTGCTTGAACAAAAAATGAAGAGGAAGAAGGAAAAAAAAAAAAAAAAAAACCACCCCACTCAACATCATCAGTCCATGTATGAATGCATTCAAAAAACCTGGAAAGGCATCTACTGTATTTTTTTTTTTCAGTACAGATCAGCCACTGGTGCACCTATTAAAATTGTTCGATTTCCAAAGCAAATATTATTTTTAATGAAGTGCAGTCCTGCAATTATCCTGTACACTCAAGTAACAGTACTGCATTATATTGTTTTGCAAGGTCCCAGAAACATGAAACTTTTCTCTAACTAATTTTCATAGCCCCCTAAAGAGAAGCTGATTGACTAACCAATGCAG
The DNA here is from genome assembly GCF_034619465.1 of Leptosomus discolor. Classification (NCBI taxonomy): domain Eukaryota; kingdom Metazoa; phylum Chordata; class Aves; order Leptosomiformes; family Leptosomidae; genus Leptosomus; species Leptosomus discolor. The sequence goes on from NC_141396.1 coordinate 10,547,804, forward strand.
CATTTGCTCCTGAATGAAATCTTATTGGGGGGACGAGGAAAAAAAAAAAGGGGGGGGATTAAAAATAAATCAGCTTCTTTACCGAAAGTAAGTTAACAAACAAACAAGGTCTGTTTGCCATTGTATACCAGCTATGCTAATGCGATAGCACAGTGATTCAGCAATCTACCTAATTAAGCATGAGGAAAGTTTCTTTATGGAGGTTCAATTTGATTCATGCCACGGGATCATCAGTTCTTATTTAACAGCTTGTTTTTACACAAGTCCAGAAACTTTATTAAAAGCATGTATGTTCAATCTTCTTTTTTTTTTTAAAAAAAAAAGGCGAATAATTCATTCTCCATTGAATAGCTACGTATCATAAACTACCAAAGTGCTGACATATTAAGTTGTATCTACATTATTAAACTAGTTGGTGGACGTTAATACTATAATCCATACTGCAGACATTAAACCTCAACCATAAAGATTAGCAAAGAATTAATATTGTCACATCGAGACTGAAACCTTAACACGCTAGCCATAAATATTTCTGAAGGAGATGAAAAACAATTAGCATAAATACCAAAGAAGGGCAAGAACACCTGTTCTTTTTCAGTGCGATAAGCATTTTATTGTTCTCTATTTAAAATGTAATGACCTGTGTAATTACAGTAATATTACATTGTATTGCAAGGGCTTGGAATGTCACACTTTGAAAAGTGTTGTCAAAACAATTGGAGAGAGGAGGGGGAAAAAAAAAGGACCACCATTAACCCTTCACACCCCAGGGTCCACAGCTTTTGTATGAGGAAGGATTATGTTGTTTGATTCAGTAGATAAAGGAAAACATCCATTTTTCAAGTCAATTAGAGAAAAAAGTTTCTTCCTGAACGTAAAATCTAGGCAAGTGGGCTGTTCTCCACCACAGCTATTCCCAACTCCCAAACTTCAGGACCAAACGCAAGCTCACTCCTATAGTCTCACTCAGCAAGCAACAATTTAGGGCAAAGGAAGATGCAACAGCACTAGTGAAAATAAGAATATCTGCCAGCAGGGTTTCCTCAAATCACAACGTATCTATTTGCTCACCGAAAGCATTAACCAAGCTCTAAATTTAGGGTAAAAATTAAATACACCACTTCTTCATTTTCCAACTCTGAAAACATTCTTCTTAATTATCCCTACCAGGCAGCCACCCCAGTCCCTCTGCAAGCATAGATATGGAACTGGCACTCTCAGATGCATTACTTCATTACTATTTGACTAGACCGCTACTTAATACACATCTATTCTTAAAAGCAATCCACAACATTCTATCAAAAGCAAGATTAACACGCAAAAAATCTTTTACTCTCAAAATTAAAATTACCCCTATCAAGCTTCATAAAGAGTTTGCAGTATTTAAAGCATTATTCTTGAAATAATGTATTATTCATCATAAGCAGATTTTATGATACTTCATAATTTTTCACATTCCTGAAGCAGTAAAGCAGAAATTGCTGGCCACGAGTTTGCTCTTGAACAGACAATTACAGGTACATTTACAAAACACAACAATCCCACTACACCCTCAAATAAAACAAAAATTAAAAAAAAAATCCAGGAAAAAAACCACAACAAAAAACCACACCCACATACCTTTAAAATTCTACAACAGCAAAAGGAAAGGAAAAGCAATTTTGTTACGTATCTGCAATCACCTCTACCTTGCATGCTCTAAAACTCAACAAATATGGCTTCAGGAAAAACTACATAAATAAAAATAAAATTCATAATTATGTAGAATTGTCTATACCTTTTCAACACGTATTAAGAAAAAAAAAAAAACACGAACAGGAGAAAGATCTAGTTCATCTGGAATTGAAAGCTGGTACAGCAGAGAACTAGAATCCACCTAAAACCGGTGTGTGACAGACAACAGCTATCCCGCTGAATCTTTGTAATATTCTGCTCTCAGGCCTAAATAAACAACTTTAATTTTTCCTGGCTATAATTAAGTTGCAGGCAAACAAACAAGCATACGGAATGTGAAAGAATAAGGTTAAGAAGATAGCAGAAGGTTGCTGGAGCCTGGATGTGGAAACAAGAAAACTGCCTCTTGAGTGTGGAAATCTCCTTTCAGAATCCATCTGATAACACGCGCAGGCCACCTGCTATACCAACAATAACACAACCTGTAATCTTTTGTACAGCACCTTTAATTCACACAAACCAAACATTCCTATGGAGGAGGCCTTTTTTAAGTGGGGGGGAGCAAGGGGAGGAAGAATACTTCCGGGAAGGCTAAGTGCTGAAGGATCCTATCTTCACGTGCTAAGGGAAAAAGGATCTGTAATAAAGGTAACGAGGAAAAGATAAAGACCTGGAGCTGTTGTAAGAAAAATGCTTAAAGAAAAAAGCAGCGGAGGTGTGCTTTCTATTAGCCTGCACTTGGAACAGTGGAATGCTTTTAAGGTAAAAATGAGGGGGGAAAAAGAAAAAAAAAAAAAAACCACCAAAAAACAGGAATAAAGCTTCACAATTTGTACCAAAGATTGTTTTGCCATCTGGATCCTCGTGCTTACAGAATTCGGAATTTACCACCATCATCCATATACATGTGGGTGACCGTATTCAAAAGGAAAAATATAATGCATTCAGCCCCTGACTACTCCTCCCAATCATTACAATTGCAAACTGCAGTTACCCCTATGCTACTGTCCCAGAAATCACTTCCTTGCAAGAAGAGCCTTCCAAGCTACCAAAATAAAACCCCACCACAGCCCTAAATACATGCAAAGTCAGAAAAACCTTCCTCACTACCCCCCCGTCACTCGGCATTTACTGATCTGTGTCTACTGACGTTTTACTAAGTGAAAACAAGACTGACCCGATGTTTAATATTTTAATGCTTTAAAACACTTGTAGATCTGATACACTGAAGTTGTCCAAGCCCTCAGTCATTAGTACGGCTTCAACATCTACCGAACAGTAGATCTATTATTGTAAATCGCTATCTCGTGTTACCACAAGGAAAAAAAAAAAAGTGTATAAACACACATGGTGATGGTGGGGACGCTTCAGATTTAGAAACAGCCAGAAGAAACAAAACAGCAACGCTAACCGCAGCGGTAGGAATACGTAGTATTTTGTAATTCCAGTGGATTTAGCCGTTTTAGCTAATTAAAAAAAAAAAAAATCTTTAAAAGGAAAGAAAAGGTGACATTTGAGAAACCTGATGTCAGAGCAAAGCACAGCGTGGGTGACACCACGATCATAAAAACAGCTGGGACTACAAACCCACCAGCAGACCCCAAAGTTTCCTGGGATCTGGGTTAAAACTTGCTCTCCCTCCAGGCACAGGCGTGCAGACAAGCACACCCCTGCCACTGAACCCGGGGTTAAAAAAAAAAAAAAAAGAAAAAAAAAAAGAAAACAACCAAACAGCAAAAACAGAACAACAAAAAACCGGACGCTTTCAGCAAATTGTTTTTCTGCCAGCATACTTCCAGGAGGAATTTTGCTCGACTTGTTTGATTATTTGTTGTTGTTGTTGTTATTAGAGCTAAGCGAGGCGATCTCTGTTTCCGGACTCAGCCCCCCTGATTTGCGCTAACCCTCCGGTTTTTCCTCTCCCCCCGCAACACCCCCCCACCCCCACACCCCCCCCCCCCCCCGGCCCCACCACCGCAAGGCACACACGAAGACCGAGCCGCTCCGGGGCTGCCTCCCGCGGCACAGCCCAGGTGAGGAGGGGCCCCGCCGCCGCCGGGCAGGGGTGCCGCGTTCCGGGCCCCGCCGCGCCCGGCCCGTGCTCCCGGGCAGGCGGGGCGCGGACGCGGACTGGCCGCGGGGCCGCCCGCGCTGAGGCCGGACACAACTCGCGGCGCCCACGGCCGGGAGGGGACGTTGCCGGGCACAATGAAATCGCCGCCGCTCCCGCGGGCCGGGGGGCGGGCGAGGGCAGGAGAGGGTTAAGGGGGAGGAAAGGGGAGGGGGAGCCGGCCCAGCCGCCACGGAGGAGGGCAGGAGGCGACGGATCACCATGGAAAACGAGGAGTTTGGAGGGAGCGGATCCCAGACTCGGCCAGGAGAAAATCGCCCTCTTCCCCAACGAAGGGGAGAGGGGAGTGAAGGGGGGGGGGAGAAGCGCAACTCCTCAATTTTTTTTTTTTTTTAAATTTATTTCCAGTTTTGTTTTGAGGCTGGATTTGGTGTTGTTTAGATTTTGTTTAGGGTTTTTTTTTCTCCCCCTCCCCCCCCCCCCCGAGGTTATGAGGCTCCAGAAAACTGCCCACAAAACTGAAAGTTAAAGAAAAAAAAAAAGTAAAAGGAAAAAAAGAAATATGGCGAAGTGTAAACAAACCCCCTCCCGCCGCGGCCCGCGGAGTTTGGAAAGTTTGCGGCGCGGCGCGGCGCGGGGGAGGGGGCGGCGGGCCGGGCCGGGCCGGGCCGGGCGAGCGGGGGCACCGGGGAGCGCGGCGGCGGCCGGGGGGAAGGCGGGAGGAGGGAGAATGGGGGGGGGGGGGGGGGGAAAGGCACTTACCGTTCTCGCCGTCGGAGAGAGCGATCCATTGGGCAGATACGGGCTGCTGAGGTCGGGGATCATTATAAAGGGATAACCCGGGTATGGTGGGCCCTTAAACAACCCTCCATCTTGCCTCTTCGCAGCTAACATGGCGGGGGAGACACGAGCGGGAGCGGGGAAGAAAGGGGGCAACAGGGGGAAGAAAAGGGAAAGGGGGGGTGGGGGGGGGGGGAGGAAAACTTTTTTTAGAAAGTGTCCCAAAAAGAGGAGCCGGGCGCCCGGCGGAGGGGCTGTGCGGGGCGGGCGGGCGGCGGTGCCGGCCGGGCCCGCCGTACTCACCTTCCTCTAAACTTTCCCGGGATTTATCTCTGAAAGTTTCGGACCGAGGCGGGGGCCGCCGCTCCGCCTGGGAGCGGGCCGGGGGTCGGCGTGGGGCAGTTGGGGAGGGGGGTGGTTGTGGGGTTTGTTGTTTTTTTTTTTTTTTGGGGGGGGGGGGGGAAAGAAGGGAGGAGGGGAGGAATAAAAGGCGAAGAAGAAGGGAAAGGTGCGGGGAGAAGGTGGAAGGAGAAACAAACAGAACAAAACAGAAGGCATCGTTACAAGTTGGTGCCGCGGAGGAAAGTTGGGCGCCGGCGGGAGCGGGACCCGGCGCGGCGCCCCCGGCCGCGGCCCCGGCGAGGCACCGCGGCCCCCGCCCGCCCGCCGCCCCGAAACGGCCCCGCGGGGGGCTTCCCCCGTACCTCCGAGTCTGAGGAGCTGTTTTGATTCGTTTCTGATTCATTGACGAGAGACGACTTGACATCAGCTAAATCCCTCTCCGCCGAGGAGTTCTCGGAGATCTTCTCCTCCTGCTCCCCTTCGTCTTTGAAAGAGATCAGTTCATCGTTGGCGCCCAGGTCGTCCCCTCCACCGCCGTTCAGCTGCGGCATTTTCCTCCTGGCTCACCCCACCAGCAGCAATTTTGCAAAAAGGGGAAGGGGGTAAAAAAAAAAAAGAAAAAAAAAAGAGGGGAATGGGGGGGGGGGGGGAAGGAAAAAAAAAAAAAGAAGAGGGGAGGGGGGGGGGAAGTTTGCACCAAAAAAAGAAGAGTCCAAGGTGAAAGTTTCTTTTTTTTCCCCCTTCGCTTTCCTCCTGGGGAGGGGAAAAGAGGGAGGAGGAGGGGAGGGAAATGTCTCTTCTTTGCTCCTTTGCACCAGTGACTTTAGGCTTCTTCCTTTCCTTCTTCGGGATTTTCTCTTTCTTTCTTCCAGGGAGCTGGTCGGCGTGCACTGCGCGCACACGCACTCACACCCGCGCACGCACTCACGAAAAAATTAATAATAATAAAAAATATATAGACGGGGGGGGGGGGGAGGGGGGCGTGGGGGGGGGGGAAGGAAAAAAAATAATGCAACAAACAAACCCAAGAAGTCAGCTGTAACGGGGGGGCAGCCGCCGCGGATATTGGGAGCCTGTGCCGCTCGGGTTTGAGTGAGTTGAAGTTGGACTGAGAGCTTTTCAGTTCAAAGGCGGCGCTGATTGACAGATAGAAAAAGGGGGATCGAAATCCGGAGGAACGGAGAAGTCTGGGATCCGGGATTATTGACAGGGAGCGAGAAACACACCAGGCACTTAATGAGATGCAGGAGGGGGCGGGGGCTCCCCGGTGACGTCTGCATAAATAAACAGGTCTGGGGCGCGGGAGGGGGAGGAGGAGGAGGAGGGTGGGGGAAGTAGGAAACTAACAATGATCCTTTTTGGCATGGGAGCGGGAGGGCGAGGGGAGGGGAGCGGAGCGGGCTGCGGCGGAGCGGGGGGGCCGCCGCCAGGGAGGGGGGGGCGGGACACAAAACGGGGGGGGGGGGGGCGGGCAAAAAAATTTAAAATTAAAAAAAAATTACAATGAAAAAAAATCTGCACTGTAGCCCAGAGCTGCAGGACGGGGGGAGCGTGGGGCAAAGCACCCAAACGGGTGCCCCTGGCTCGTCTGTTTGGGAAGCGCTAACTTTTACATAGTGAGCATTAATAGACGTATCATCTCCATGCAGTCTGGATTCTCCCGAAGGATGTGTGCCCTTATTGTGTCCATGTGACTACAGGGTGGTGGGGTGGGTTTTTTTTTTTGAAACCGTTAACATTTTTCTTGCCACTCGTTGGAGGTAAGAAACTCCAATCATAATAAACACTAGAATATAGTAAAAGCCTTTTTTTAAGCAGCACTTGCTCCTTGCATTTATTATGGTTATAACACGCAGGATGAAAATGTGCGAGATCACTCGCTGAAGATCAGATATTTCCAAATTATCTTATAGTAAGGCATAATATTTTTTGGTCCTTGATGTAAATGAAAAAAAAAAAGGGGGGGGGGAGGAAAAGGAATGTGACTGCTAAGAAGTTAATTAGCATGGCAGGACGGAGAATCAAGGACTCCCAGACTTCAGAAGTGAAAAGTTCTGGTGGCGTAAACAGCACGCTGGGGGAAATCAAAGTGAAAGCGGGCCGGTCCCCGCCGCGGGGGGACAGAGGGGTCCGGCCGGGGCGGCCCGGCCGCGGGGTCCCCGCCGGCTGCGGGGGTAGCGGAGCCGCAAGCCCGGGCGAGGGCTGCTCCGCTCCGGGGTTTGAGACGGCGTTTTTGTAAAGTCACTAGCCAGAGCTCTGCCTGCACAGCAACAAAATGGGGAGCAGAATAATGCAGATGCAAGAAATGGCATCTGTTACCCGAATATAATGTGGTGAGGGGAAGGGGAAAACAAATTGATCTTCCAGCAGTGACAAATTGTAACAATGGACGAGTCAATTGGAAACTTTAACATGGGCAAGGAACAAAAGGAGAGAAGCGGAGGGGGGAGCGGGGGGGGGGGGAACGACACGACGATGGACAGTAATTTCAATGGGAATTAGTATATTGCCTAATGGAAATGGTGTTTGAAAGCAAGGGACAGGCTGTACTAAATAATCCAAACATTCCTGCAGAAATCTAACCTGCTGTTCATGCTAAGGGCCATTCAGCACATAGGGTTTCCAAAACAAAGCCAATTTGTCATGCAATATTTAGAGAGTTTGGGGGTTTCAGCTAAACTGTCTCCTCTAAAAAGAATAATAAAAATAATAATACAGAGATCGACAAGGCTAACATGAATTCTCAGGCATTAAAAAGTTCACATAGAAATTTGCATACTAAAGGGAAAGATGCAGACAAAATAGAAATAAAAAAATCACTGCAACTTACAACTTTAATATTAATCAGTAAAGCAGAAGTAGAGTGAAAGGAAGCATGAAAAGAAGTAAAACAAATGTGTACATTTAATCAGACAGGATTGCATAGGACACAAAGAACAGGGCTAATTAGTCTCAGCAGGTAGGGACTAACCTTCAGACTTCATAAATAAATAAGTCTGTGAACAATGTCTAAGTGGGAATATGGAGACAGAAAAGGGATTATTTCAAGACACCAAGTAAAAACATGAAGAATGGAATACTTCACTGTTAACTCAATGTACAAATGCAATGAACAGTTTCTTTTTCCACTGGTCTTTTGACTAACTTGCTTTTTACTTTCAGAGATTTTACTAAATAACTGGTGGCATGCACACTCCCCATTTGCCCCCGATTATGTACTTACTGTCTTTGCTAACTAGTGCCTTGCAGAGTGACACCTTAACAAATATTCTCCATTTTTGTTTGCCTTTTGATTTTTAAAATGCCTTTATATCCCAGAACAATATGAGATTAGAAATACAAATGTGACAGTCTCCTATTTTCTTTGCAGGGCCATGTGTTATAATTTGATCCAAATGAACAAAAACAGTTGCACAGTTTTGTTTTGTTTTTCAAAGATCTTTTTACAATCTGCTGTGGTTTTGTGTTGTTTTTTTTTTTAACAAGTACACTTTTGCTTTAGTCCCAATGTAGTTGCTAACTACTTATTAAGCGTCATCAAAAATTGGTGCTCAAGATAGGCCCAGTCCTTGCCCAAAGCTGGTTGCAGAAGGGCCTGATTCTGCAGAGCCTCACACATGCGAGTAACATTACTGACAGACTATTTGTGAGAGTGATGACACACGTGGACTCCTCACGCAAATAATGTCACTCATATGGGTAAGTGTCAACAGAAAGCCACGTGGTGGTCCTAGGGACAGAAGCTGGCTCTGGGGGCTTCAGGCTGGAAGGCCGAGGGGATGTGCCCCAGCTGTGGAAGGCATCGCCTGTGCATGTTTGCACAGCTGGAATTTTGCCAGCGCAATGGACTTACAGGAGCCCCATGAAGGGCTAGGAAACTGTTTTTGAGCTTTCGTGGCAACATCAAGTTCTTACTATTGCAAACTTCTAGGGGTTTGTTTTCAAACTGCAGCTTATAGGTAGCTTGATTTTGAAGTCCAAGTGTTGTCGATGATTACTAAACCGACATGGTTTAGTCAAGGTAGTACGAGTCACTTAGGTTAGCTTCTGCATCTTGTTTGTATCATTTTCCTTTATGTAACAGTTCTTGTTTCACGCTTGGGGAAGTGAGAGCTCTCCGGGAGTCAATAGCACCTGTTGAGTAGTAGGTTCTCAGGTGGTACCTTAGATTAGAAAAAAGTATAGTGTTTAACAATGAAAGAAACACAATAAAAAAAAGGTCAAGCTAATGCATTGCATTAAACATGATTTATTGTTTGGATACCAAATTTTAAGTAACAGCTGGCGAGACAAATCCAGGTGCTCCAAGTTCAGTCTTCAAGAGATGTTGTCTTTCTTCTTGAAGCTGACCTCTAGCACAGATGAAGAAGTGGAAGTGCCTCTCTCCAAGCTTTTGTAACTCTCTCAGTTTGGTACAATATACCAAATGCTGAGCAATGGGTTTTGTTTACCAACAGTGATGTCACCATTTTACACTTTGGCACATCATTTCGGTCCCGAGAATCCTGCAGCGTCACATGAACGGCAATGGCAAAAAAGCATGTGATGTTCGCCTGCCAGTTCACATTGCAATGAACTGGAGAGGAAAGAGGTTGACCAGGGGCAGCCAAGGAAATTTATTGTTTTATGAAAAATGCTTTGGAATCTTTAACGTCTCACCAGAGGCTCAAGTCTATATTGGAGAAATATGGTCTGCGAACTGCCAGCTGTACCTCCTGGCTAATATTTACATATCTGGGGTGAGTCATCCATTTTCATGATCTTCTCCAAAAGGTCTCAATATAGGTTGCAATGTGTAAAATTCAAGTTATTTATTTTGGAAAGATAAAATGACTTCGGTTGACCAAGCTGGGATTTGAGTGTACAGCTCAAAGGAGTCCGTATGTTTACAAATAATCTTGGATCATTAAATCTGCTCTGAATGTCAGAAAAGATTTCAATATTGAAGAGGTTCCAATAACACGAAGCAAATACATCTGCCCAATGCCTTACCAGTAATGGCTCTTCCAGAGTCAGCAAAGAGGGGAGTTTTTTTCTAGGGCAGACAAGATGACAGCATGAAAACACGGAAACCATGGCTCCTTTCGGCAGTCATTTGCATTGAGTGAAACAAGCACATGTGAGAATTCAAGAAAGCTATCAAATGGGAAATATCAACAAACGACAAGATCGTGGTGCTACTGCTAGATTTCTGTGTGGCTTTAGATTTTAAACATACTGACCAGGTCACAGTGCGTTATTTGAGCAATAGGTGTGGGCTTTCTATCCACGCTTGATGGAGAAACATTGCAAAATTTGGTACCAAAAAACCTTGTGCATTGTTTGTTTCTAACCTTGTAACACAGCCTAATGTCTCTCAATCTATGCTCTGCTTCCTAAGTCTATGGCTCAGTAGGAACATACCTCCCTTTTAGCGCCTAAACTAGAGCTGTACCTCTTGCTTTTGTTAGAGAGAATTCTGTGTAATAATAGAAAGGTTAATAGTAGAAATATGCATTCATGCAGGGATTGTTCACACTTTATCATGAGGTGATATCAAGCACTATAGGAGCAAATGACAAGAAATAGGCTTCTGAAATACAGAGCCCCCCCATAAATATACCATTTTTATTGATAAGATGTCTTTTAGCCCTAATAGTAATGGAAGAAATCCAATAAATGAGACATTTACTGCATAACTTGTCTTATTTTTGGGTGGTGTCTGATTCTTTTCTAGCTGTCTCTCGAAGATGTTTTTAGCCTAATTTGCTCCCTAGAAATTTCACTCACTAGAGTTACACATCTATGACGTTTTATTGCCTGAAGCCAAGTCTGAATAAGAACTTTCTTAAGATATACTTATCCTAATGTCAGTCTACAAGAACTGGGCTGGTTTAGTTTGATTTATTTGTGCAACAGAGATATATGCGCACCTATGTAGCTAGCCATTGCCTCAGTCTGGATCTAATATTCCAAACAAACAAATAAATAAAACCAGTAGGTTTAGCCATGTTAAGTTATAAATAGACACTCTTAAACTAATCATGCTTAGATTTGTATTTATATGTCTCTGTTTTCCAAACCAGCCAAAACAGTAATCCATTACGTTTACAAAATACTCTCATTTCACAGGAAAGTACTTGAGTGTAGGTGTCTATATATATGCTCACAGGCAAACATCAAACACTAGCCAGATGCAGTATGCTTCTACTATCTAAGAAATACAAGATGGCATTTAAGGAGCTGGAGCATGGAGGTCACTGGCTAAGATTGCAGACCACTGCCTGGCTGGTTCCCTGTGCTCTTCTACCTGTTGCCTTTGGCACCTACTTGGGCAGTCAGTGCTTTGGAGCAAGGGCCCTCTTTTGACTTGGTGGTTTTGCTGGGATACTGGCCCCTGAACAGAGTTTGTGGATGGTAGGGTGATACAAGTAATAAAATAATCATTTGGTTTGTACTAATGCAGCATTAGTGAGGGTGGTCTTTTAGGTGAGCTGTGGCTGAGAGCAGATGTCAGAAAGCAACGAACCTAGCAAGCTTTAAGCCACGAGCGTGCCCTCAGCCAGAATTGACTGCCCTTTCAACTGACACACAATAATTAGCTGTGTATGCATTTATAGTCTGTTGCAATATGAGGTAAAAGGGATTAGTTTTGCAATGGTCTAGGAACATGAACATGCGCCAGCTGCATTCCAGCTGTAGGGGTTCTGGCTGATGGATGGCAATAGTCAGCACAGGGGTAGTAACTTCTTAAAACAATCAAGTTTAACAGCATAGGATTATCTGATCATACCATACAATCACAGAACCACTCATGTTGGAAAGGACGTGAAGATGTCTCCAATCCGGCCTCCTGCTTAAAGCAGCTTTAGCTCTGAATTCAGACCCATTTGTTTAGGGTTTTGCCCAGTCAGTTTTCAAAAACCTCCAAGGACAGAGATGAGACAACTAGGAGTTAGGGCTTTGCATTGGTGCTTGTTGAATATCATTTGGTTCCTGTTGGCCCATTCCTCCAACCTCTCTAGGTGCCTCTGGATGGCAGCCCTGCCCTTGAGCACGTCTACTGGTCGTTCCAATTAAGTGTCATCTGCAAATGTGATGAGACCTTCTCCAGGTGGTTGATGCAAATGTCAAAGAGAACAGGTCCCAGGATAGGCCCCTTTAGTACTCCACCTGCCACTGACAACCAGGCATTCAACCCATTAACCACTATCCATTGAGCTTGGTCATCCAAACAGTCTTTTATGCATCTAGTCATCTGTCTACCCATTCAGACTGTAATGTCCTACCTTGGATGCTTAAGTCTGCCCTCTTAAGTCCTTAGGTTTGTGCTCCCCTGCTTGTCGTCTTCACTCCCGTCAGGATCACAAGCTCCTTGTAGTCACTACAGTCAAGGATGCTGTTGATTTTCACATCCCTGTCCAATTCTTCCTTTTTTGTCAGTAGCAGGTCCAGGAGGCTGTCACCCATCATTTGGCCGTACACAGTCTATGTTAAGAAGTTTTCCCCAAAACACTTCAGAGACCTTGTCCTTCCAGCTGAAGTCAGGGAGATTAGATTCTTCCAACAGCACTGTGGACTGTGATCTGGAGACTCCTGATTGTTTAAAGACTTGATTGACTTTGTCACCCTAGTCGGGTGATCTGTAACAAACCCATCACAGTGTTACTCCTTACTGCCTTGTCCTCTGATCTTGGCCCACAAGCTCCCAACCAGCCTGTCTCCTGTTCCCATATATTCGTGCTGCTCCTTCATCTAGAAGCTACATCCCCTGCTTTTCTTCCCTGACTGTCTTTCCGAAAGAGCCTGTATCTGTCCATAGAATCATAGAATACCAGGTTGGAAGGGACCTCAAGGATCATCTAGTCCAACCTTTCAAGGTAAAAATAGTTTAAATTATATGGCCCAGCACCCTGTCAAGCTGAGTCTTAAAACTGTCCAATATAGGGGAATCCACCACTTCCCTTGGGAGATTATTCCAATGTCTGTTGTCCTAATGGTGAAAAAGTTTCTTCTGGAGTCCAATCGGAATCTCCCCGGGAGTAACTCGTATCCATTACCTCTTGTGTTTTCCATGTGACTCCTTGTAAAAAGGGAGTATCCATCTTCTTGGTAGCCACCCTTTATGTAATAAGGTCTCCCCTAAACCTTCTCTTCTCAAGGCTGAGCAAACCCAATTTTCTCAGCCTTTCTTCATATGGCAGGTCCATCACAGACCTCCCATCATAGGAGTGATCCCACCATGTCCCAGCTGAGCTATCCTCAGACCACAAGCAAGTCAGTGAATTCCCTCATGCCTCAGTTTGTCTCTGAATCAATCCAGCTAGGTTTCATGCTCTTCGGTGCACCATTTCTTGCCCCATGCTTTTTTGTCCCTAATACCTGAGATCTTCAGAGCAGCCTGTGGTCACCATCATAATGCAGTCAGTAAGGGTGACAGTGGAGGCTGACCAAGAGAACGTCATTTTGAGCTAAGACAGGAAGTTTTAATTTAGGCTAGGAAGTGAACGAGTACTGTGTTTCCTGCAAGGCCAGAGTTAAACACCCAGCTCAGATCCCAGCCAGGTCTGCAGGCTGGCAGCCTCACTTCCGCAAGAAATGCACTCCTCCTGGGAGCAACAGAAGGCTTGGATGAAGACTTCATCTTACAGAAAACTGCAGGAACGTATGTTGTTTTTTTTTTTTCTCCATGGAAGCAGTTGTTACCAGCATTTTGCGTAGAGCCACTGCTATGCCACTGCATGTGCAAACAAGCTCCTGACACTGAAAGTTTACAATCATATTAATTAATAGTTGATCTATTAAAGCATAAACAAAGTGAAAGCGTTCTCAGGAAAATCTGTCTTAACTTCTCCTTGAAAGTATTTCAATAGCTCGACCAGGCCATTTATTAGAGACACTTACTGTATTTTACTATTTCCTAGCAAATCATTTTCTGATTCATAATTCTGCTTTAAAGGTTGTTTTGGTCTTTCCTTTTCTTCCCCCAGCTCCTGAAGCATATGTCTTCCTTTTTTTTTCCTTCTCATTTGGCAAAGGCCTCCCAACCACATCAAGCAGTTTCAAGTCAGCCAAGGAGATAGACACAGTCCTACTGAAGGAGCAAAGCAGTCTCTCTCTCTTTTTGTAAAATATGCTGCCATTTATCAACAGACAGAGGTTTTTCTTGCAACAAGGAATCTGAGCTAGTGCATACCAAGAGAGTGGCACTGGAGACTTTGTGGTTGGCTGTTGTTTCAGGCACAGGCAGTCTTTACATAGCCTGAGGGCACAAATAAGCAGACAGGAGGGAATGGACAGACCTTCCTGCAGTACAATTAGGTGACAATGAGCTATCCAAAACAATCAGGATAGCAGCAACATCAAGTGCTCTCCCTGTGTCTCAGGAGTGCTCCCAAGATTTATTGCATCAGAGTCTCTGTCTGCTGCTGGTGCCTCTAGATAGTGTCTCTGGAGAGGCGCAGTTGGCAGGCACACGGGAACAGGGTCCTTTCTGGGAAACTTATTGCAGCCTCAAGTATTGCAGTTATCTCCAGCAGAGCTGATGTCTGAGCTCCCTGTCCTTACTTAATTCAGGATCCCTAGAAACACGAAACAGAAGGGGTGGACCTGCAAGCACTACGGGGAGGTGTGCGTAGGAAGGATTATTTACAGGAGTAATTCCAAACATCCTTCATCTACTGGACTGGGAAAAGAAGAGGCAATAGGTCTCAGGACATTCTGCTCTGGTTCTTCAAGGCAGTATTTCTTGGCTTTCTCCTTCAGAAAGCATGACTGTGCAAAAGGGAAGCCAGTGAGTTGCTCTCCTCTTCCACCTCTGCCCTCTGGATCTATTAGCTCCTTTCAAGGACCCTAATCCTACAGAGCACTGTTTTGCAGGTGAGAGCTTCTTGGCCCTGACCAGAAAGGGGGTTGCAATTTCAAACCAGAAGGCAACTATAAGATCATGATCAGGACCTGTCTCACAGAAAATACACGGTGTTTGGATTTCAAGGCACTTAGTAGATGCAAAACTCTGTTGGAGACTTTTCTTTCTAATTAAGGAGGCACAAAGGGCAAGGGTGGGTCCTGCATTCACAAAAAGAAAGAGTGTATTTTGTCTGCTACTTTACCTGAGGCACAGGTCTATCATACACATCCGCTCCATTCACCCTTTTTACAACTCATGGTTGTACAAGAACCACTGTAATTCTGCAGGCAACAGCACCCTTAGGACATCTCCTGCATCTGTGGGAAGACGTAATCTGGCATTCAAGGCATTGTGGTAGAATTGGCATTTCTGCTGCTTGCCTGAGGCACCATCTTCTCTCTCTGCCTTGCCAGCCTTCTTAGCTTAGCCTCCTTCTCAAAGGCAGGGAGCTAAGGCAGTAATTTTGCTGAACAGGGCTGCAGAAGAAAGCAGAGATCATATAAATCAGAATAATACCGGTCTCTAGGTTCCTGTGGTGGCCCAGACTGAAGAAGTCTGTGTGCAGAGAACCTGGGAGAACTATGCACATTGTTATCAATATACATGTGTCCTCTGTCTCATTCTCTTTGTCCCTCTGACCTAAAGCAATCTATGTCCAGGCAAGAGTGGAGAGCATAGCTAAAATAGTACATGCAGCCTATTTTGCATACTTTCCTGTGATGATTTGTGACTGAAACATTGACTGTTGCAGTATGGGACAATTACAGGAAAGTTGGTAAGGCAGCAGTGTACCATCTTGTAGGAATATGAAATTCCTTCCTTCCTCCTGATTTCAGACCTGAAAAATAGTGAACTCCCACCGCTCCCTTTGGGAGGATAACTAAAAGCTTGCAGAATCAGACCTTGAGATGTTCCTGTCTGGACAAATAAGTGCTGTTGCCGATGACCATTTATAGCCACCTCAGGACAAGCAGGGAGCTTCTACTGTGCCTCAGGTACTTGACATGCCCAGAAATCCTGTTGCACCAATTGGTCATGTGTGTGTTAATCTGTTACCAAAATCCCTCATGTTCATTCTGTGCGCAAAGCTAGGTGTTTATATTTGAAAATGCGTATAGTACCTTTTTTTTTGGCAAGGACTCTCTTTTTACTAAGTGTATGTACAGTGTTTAGCAGAAAATAGCAATGTTAGTTTTGATTTAACAACAAAAAATTATTTACAATTTTTTTTTTTCTGCAAGCAGATGTTATTTGGATCGAAGCACTACTTTAATACAAATAAATAAAAGTAGGATTTTAGGAGACTATTATGATCTTCAGCTCTGTATTACAGAGGTCATTGAATTTCAACAAGTGGCTGCTGCCTCAAGTCTGTCATTTCTAGCTGAGCTATGATAGTTCATTTAGAAAGACGTCTGGCCTGGTTTTAAAGATTTTAAGTCAAAACCCCAGTTCTACTGTAAGCAAATTTTGTTCCAGCGGTTGTTCGTTACCCTCTCTGGGGGAAAAATACCCCACTTTTTTTTCAAACTCATCTTCCTCTAATTCCATCCGAATAATATTATTAAAGAGTTTCATCTTGCATTGCCCTTTCGACACCAGTAGCTTTCACTCCTTTTCCTGTTATTCTGTTGTTAGAACAGGTCCTAATATCTCCAGGTTCACCCCCCTGGCATCAGTGGTACACAACAGACTTCTTTGAAGATCATCTGCAACAGGAACATGTCAGACAATGTTTTGTCTCACCCAACTTTAAGCTGGCCATCTGAGTGTCCTGTATAGTTAATAAAGAGGCCCAAGCAGTGACTCATCCCAACTCCCTCAAACATCTCCACTGTGCGATGACTCACCTCGCTATGGTACCTGTCCTGCCCCATTAACTGCAGCCAGTGCCTAAAGGGCTGGCATAGGCTACACACGGAAGTTTTACATCCCTAAGAGCTGAACTCTGCTTTTATTGAAGATACTTTCTAGGCAGAAAAACGTACTAGCTGACAACAGAAAGTGTCTTTGTATGCCCTAAATTTATTGTCTGGAGTTTAAGCCAGTTTACAGTACACTCCTGTTTGCATTTCCTGGTTGAAATCTTGACCATAAAGACCATAAAGGATAGACATTTCTGTTTCTTAATAAAGAAAGCACAGAGACTCCCAGAGACAGACATCCAGGAACTGTGGTTTTAAGGGAAATGCCAAGATTGTGACATTGGGGATACAGTCTCTGGAACTGGCACCAACATTAACTCAAGAGAATATGTGATATTCTAGTATAACTTTGACCAGAACTCTTACAAGTTTTTGTAAAATCCTTCTGGATTTGTTTCTTTTAACAACACAGAGCACTCTTGTTTTGTTTTACTTTTTGAAAGATTTATTATGCTTGTTTTTCATCAGAGAGATATGTGAAGTTTAACTTTCCCTAGTTTTGTTGGCTGACAATCTTACCTCTTTTATCTTGGCTTTTTGGAGAAAAGTGGCTCACCTCATCATGCTGTAATATTTGTAACCATAGATCAACTTCACCTGAATATGACAGGAGATTGAAAGTTCCACAAAATTTACATCCCCGAACTTAATGACTATAAGAGAAGTCCAAATTAGCACCCGGCGGTGGGAAGGTCCATAGGGAGAGGGTAGTGTGAGTGTCAGAGGGCAGAGAGCCCGTGCGGGGAAGGTGCACGGAGAGCAGACTGCCCGAGTCCCACTGCTCGCCATGCTGCTTGTTCAGTGTTATTAATGCCATCACCGCACAGAGATTATACTGTGAATCCCTTCTCCCACTCACAAATATCAAATCTTTTTCCTTTTCCAGCTGACATCACATTGTATCTCTTGCAGTTACAGCTATTGGAAGAATTATGTTAGAAAAAACCCACACATATTGTTGACTGCCTTTAGATTTTCTTTTATTCTTAATTTTGTCTTACTCTCATCAGCTGCATTCCTCAAAACTGGAAATAAACACATTCAGACCCACTATCCTCCCATAGACTACCAGTGGTCTACTGTGCAGAGTTTGAGGATCTCTGTGCTGGAGTTCATCTTGGAGTCTGTGGCAGTTTGACTTTTTTTCAAAAGCTTGACTAGAATATCCCAATTTATTCCAAATCGCCAGTGTAGACGAGGAAGTGATACTTAGCCTGTTGTAACACACACTTCAGCAAGACCAGCTAATACATTGTAAAGCACCACTTGCCTTATCTGTGCTGGAACAAGTCGCTCTGAATGCACTAACTATTCTAAGAAAAATAGTCCAGACTTATCTCAGAATGAGCAGGGGGAACTCACACATTGTAATGGAAGGGCACAGGGACTGAAACTTTGACAATGATTTAATCTCAACCACACATTTCACAAGGTTATAGTTTAAGAGCAAATAAGCAAAACCAGATGATTTTAACAGTTCTATGAAAAGTAGCTTCCCAATTTGTTCAACTTCTGATCTTCACTTAATGGGCTGTCCTGTTTTTTTTTTTTTTTTTAGCACTGCAGTGGCAATGTAGTCTGCTGTGAAAGATAAGACCTATGCTAGCGATGCAAACAAGCAGCGAAGAAATAGCTTTGACTACAATTTTTAAGTCTTCTTCATATATCACAAACAAGCACCACAAAAAAAAAAATAAACCCACATCATCTTGAATGCAGTGATTTATATATCATCCAAAGAACAGGGGAAAAGCCTGATTACAGTTTAAAAAGTCTCAGTACTACTGAAAACACAGCAAAAGGTTCCTCGTGAAGTCACGCTGTAAGCACAGGCTCAGTGGCTTCATTTGCAAGAAGCCTTCAAATCTCTGTAGATCTCTGTATCCACTGTTCACACTGACAGATCTATTGCTGCCAGAGAAGAGTGAAGGTTAACAGTGCGTCTGGGAATACGGTGTCCCAGGCAAAGTTTCTGTCTATGGGGGGGTTCTTGAGAAGACAATGACCCTCTCTGTCTCTTTGCAAGCACCTTTGTAAAGCGGAGGTATTGCTGGTCTAACCCGTGAGGGGTTTGCAGTTTAATTAACTTGTAAGGTCTTAGAAAATGTTTTCAGTCTGTGACCTACAGACTGCTGTTACCTTTACCAGGAAAAAGTTAAGGAAAACCAGTTCGCAGATGCTGTGTAGCAATCTCTGTGTATGGGAATTCTAAAGGGGACCATACTTTTCATAGGAAATTTGTAGGGGTCCACAAATCAAAAAAGACTGAAAAAAAGTGTCTTAGATCTTATCTGTTCAGATGAAAGGAACTGCTGAAGACTGAAGTGTAGGTATGTATTAATATATCATGATATTGCAACTAAAGAGCATTATACAGCAGCACAATGTTATGAAATAGTTCTATACGTTTAATCTCATAGGGGTAAAGCAATAAAAACATATGAAATCAAGCCAGACTGGGCTGTTTAATTTTAGCACTTGATTTCTGAAAAATGCTTTATTTGCAATAGGTAGTTGTTAATCTTTTTAACAATTATATCCTTAGAATTTTTAATCAGAGTTGGAAAACAGCTCCACACACAGACTTGACTGAAGAGTAATAGCTGTGTATGATGGAGGAAGCACTGAAGTCATGTAGGGCATCCTAATATGAATACATGTATTAGAAAATATTGCATAGATGTAATGTAGCCCTCAAGTGTAAAACTCACATGCACTCTCTCCTACTCCCTCCCTCTCTCTCATTCTCTGTTTCTCTTTCACTTATAGTCTCTCCCCACATTTGCTAAAACTAAAAATAAATCTGCTTATTGCTAGACCTCTATGAAAGCCAAAAAAAATATTTTAAATTGTGAGGTCTAACACAAGAGAATGAGTGCATTTTGGGGGAGGGAGATAGTAGGAATTTTATATATCAGCAAAAAATATTGGAGGTAGATATCTGTGCAGTTGCTGAGCTTTTGTGTTCTGGGGCTAGGAGACTTGAATATTATTAAGGGATCAGTCACAAAGTGCATCAATCTGGCATGTACTAGAGCCAGATATCTATTTGCCAGGAACTGGAAAAAAAAAAAAAAATCTCTGCAGGCTCACAGTTGAAGAATGGTGGACATTGCTTTGATTCAAGAAAGCCCTGGCACAGATATTTTCCTGGATATGGATAACATAATGGACTTTGGGGAACATATTAAGTCACCCCCTCGTGACTTGGTAGCAGCTCTGGATGTGAATTATACAACTCTGGATTGATATGTTAAGGACTTAACAATTTCTGTCTGCAGCTTTTCCAACCTTGGAGTAAAGTGTTGGGTTACTTTTTTTTTCTTTCGGTTTGATGGCCAATTGTGCTATACTATGTAACTCTTTTTTTAAAGCCTGCAAATAAAAGAAAGTGTAAATTAAAAAGAGGGTGGTGAGAGTGACTGCGAGTGAGCACGTGTAATGCACTGCATTTAATGTTCCTCTAGAACAAAGTCACACTTGAAGGCCTGGCTTCTTTATTTGTACTGTTTGTTTATAAGATCCAGGAATGCTTGTTTTCAGCATGGAATAATTTTTGCAGTGGCTTCAAATGAAAATATGTATTCACTAAAAACAGAAAATCAACTGAGAGCTCACCACTGCACTGAGAGGCCCATTCAGACTCACGGCAAACCCAGCACCCAAGAGCTCATTAGAGATTCACAAGGAGCAAACTGCTTGATGTGCTCTGGTCTGACTGAGTTTGGGGTGGTTTTCCTGGAATTCAGCTGAAAAATACAGGTGTATGCAACAAATACCTTGTTTTATTAATCAGTTAGGTACCGATGCTGAATGACAGGTGTTGGCAGTTAGGGTGAGTGAAGACATTTGAGACTTTTCCTGGCCCTATTTGGTTTTAGTATCAGAATTTTTTTCTTGATGACAGGACTTGGACTTGATTACTTCGGTTTGATCATAGTGTGTTCATAGTGAACATTCTATTTTTATTTCCTTATAAATCCAAAGTGCTTTTATTCTTACTGAATGTGATACCCACAAGGCAATGGAAGGCCATGTTACTTTCTATAGTATCTTTTGTATAAAATAATTTCAACAACACATAAAGAAAACAGAATGAATAAAGAAGGATTACAGGCTCCACATGCTGTGTACAATGGAGACAACTTCTTTGTATCTCTGTGGATACTTTGCCTTCTATCCCTGACTTCATGGGCCATTATTTCTTATTTCATCCCACGCAGACCATCTCTTAGTCATAATTGCATATGGAAAATACACAATTTGTTTACATGACAAAGTAGCGTTAGTAGTATATTGATATATTTTAAATGCAAACCCTTTGTCCTCTTTTCCTCTAACAAAGAACCAGGCTGCCTGTAGGAGTGTTGGGAAATTAAGTCTTGGAGTTGGCATGACATGACAGGACATCTCCCAAACAGAACATCCATCCATGCCCCACAGACCACTGATTTTCAGAAGCTGTGTTTTTAGAGCAATAGCCAAAAAACCCTCTCTTTACATCTCTTTTAAAAAGAGATGACTGAGATCCTGGGGAAGATACGTGAAGATATTGAAGTGATAATAGGAGCTTCTGCTGGAAAAGCAATGGTTCAAAGAATGGCATATTTTTTGGAGGGAAAGAAGTAGAACTGGAATTACAGGTACAGAAAGCATAGGAGAAGAAATCTTGGCATTTTATGTTTTAGGCTGCTCAACATCCAGACAGGTGTGATTTACCTGTGATAACTTCCCATCAGGGAAAAAACAGTATGGTGTGCAAGACAATAATTAAGAGATTTATTCTGCATGATTGCACATGTATCAGTAAAGGGTTCAAAATGATATCACGACCAATTGCAGCTGTAACATCAGCCAGTGAGCACTCTGGTTGTGCTCAAAAAAGCACTGGGTAAGCAACTTCCATCACTCACACCTGGCTGCCATTGTTGGCTGAAAAAAATTAGAGAACGTTTCTTTTTAAAGCAGTCTCTTGTCTTCCATCAGTCTACCTGGTCTCCCTTCTGAAAAGCATGGTCCATGGGAATCCAAGCATCAGGAGGGATATAATGGTCTTTCATGAGAATTGTTTAAGGTTTTTAGGACTAATACTCATAATTTACATGAAGAAAAAAAAAAGAACTATAATGGATGCTTATAAATTCTGTCAAGAATGAGGAAATCTGTTAGCAGCTGAAAGTAATTACCTGACATTTTAAAAAGCAGCAGTTTTCTATCTTGTTCTGTCACAGGGTCACTGAAAGTCAGAATCTGAAAGATCTTATCCAAGTAGATTTTCCCCAGTATCCTGGAGCCGCGTGGGCCGAGAGGGATGGTTAGTGAGTCGGATAATCCTGCCCTCCACACATTATGCAGCCAGTGAGAAGGGCAAGCGTTCCAGCGGGAGGGACACTGCCAGGCGGCCTTTGCGGAGGTGGCTTTTCGGTAATAAGAATGAATCGGAGAATAAAGTACAGCATTTGTGATAATGAGTCTTTTAAACATTATGTCTAAGTATTCTTCTCAGCCTTCTAAAAACATAACGTTTCAGTTTAAGCCAAACAACACCGTTCAGCACAATATGTCTGAGGAAGAAAGCCACGTATTCTTCTTGCATTTTGTCTTTTCTTTTTTTCTTTTTTGGCAGATAAGTCCATTTTTTAATTTGATTTAAGAACATGTTATGAAAGGGCTGATCGTTACAATAGAGGAATAAGTCCTGCAAAACTTCACACGTGATTTTAATAGGTGTAGATATGTGAATAAGGATTAGTAACACTCATCCCTTGCTTAGCATTAGTGTGTGGGCTCAAGTTATGTTCTTGCTGTGAATTGGCAATGAGACGCAAAGCCTTTCGCCTCCAGGGCTGTGGTTCAAATGCAACCTGGGTCATTGGTGGCTCTACACAAAATGAAGGGGCTGTTTCAGTCCAATTTCACCCTCTCCCTGTTAAAAGACAGCAGAGAATTCAAGGTCAGAATGATCTCAGAGTCTCTCATCTTATTATGAATTGCTATTTTTGACTTACTATGCTATACTATAGAGCTTGGAGACTTCTGCCAAGCGTGGGGCCTGGTACTAGTTGCTGTGAAAACACAGACAGCTCCACTGATTTACAAACAAGAGACAGGACAGGCGATGAGTGGAAGAGGGAGGCAGGTGCAAAGAAATGAAGTGACTTGCCCAGAGCACAGCAGCAATGCCCAGAGGGGAGCCCACCTTTCCTCACAACCAGACCACACTGCTTCCTTCTTCACCAGCAGCCATGGGTAAAACAGTGATGGGAAACATGTCCTTGGACTTTTGCTTTTCAGTAGGTAGCCTGCATGACTGTCAACTTAGCCGTTTTTATGGTATTTTTTTCAGTAAGGTGGGGATAATATGAAACAAAGTGTATGACAGATGAAATGCATTAGCCCCAACAATATTAATGGATGATAATGTATACGGTAGATCATTTTATCACACCATTTACATGTAAGTTTGTTTGGTGTATTATCTTTGACACAGTGGAAGATTCATAGATCAAGAGAATTGGTGTAACCCAATTTCATATGTTTTGTTGGATCTTCGAACAAAAGTGGATGCATTTTGAGTATACATTAAGCAAATGCTGCATGAAGAACTTCCTTACGACACCTGGCACCTACTTTTATGGCTTATTTTGTCAGATTGTTTCTTCTATTCAAAGATTAATTTTCCCACTTGCTGAATTTGTTAAATCTTTGAACATTTCAGCCAACGAAGAGGTTTTCAGATCTGAGTTTTCTCAGGATTAAACACTTCTGTAACAGAAAAAAACACTACTCAGTCAATACAGACAGAATTGTTTGAAATCTAGCATTTGCTGAAGAAAAAAAGTTAAACTTTTTATAAAGAAAAGTCCGAAATGAAATGTGCCCTCACTTTCAAACATGCCAACTGTAACTAAACGAATATTGAGCTCATGCACTTATTAAAATGATATTTTATCCTAATTTTAAATTTAAAACAAATGTTGGATTATCATGTTTGATTTTAAATCCGGGTATATGCAGTTCTCTAATGCAGGAGAAAGCTCTTCACAGCTGTGACACCCCTTTCTAAGGAGAGAGAAACCATCCTTGCAACAGTTTCTTGGAGGTCAGTCCATTTGCTGTATGCAGTCAGTGCTCTGTGGGCTCCTGAGTGGGAATCTCCATTCAAGTATGTCCCCTATCCATTGCAGGGCTTCTCCCTAGCACACACACGTCCTTATGCTAGACTCAGCTTGTCAATTCACACTATTTTTATTAGGCAGTTCCCCTGGCAAATGATAATACAAAGCAAACTTCCCTGGGACTTTCTATGTGCTTAAATTAGAGATGAGGTGTTAGCATCCTCAAAGCGTTCCAAAGCCCAGGTTGTACTGAGTGACAAAGCTGAAAACTAGCGCAACTGCATGATAACCCAAATCTCCAGATCCAAAATCCCACCTGTGAGGCGCACAGTGATCTGGATTAAATCCAAGCTTTGTACTGTCTGCCTAGTATAAACTCCTGCAAGCTAACACTTCGTCGGCCAGACTTGATGACGTCCCAAACCACAACTCAAACATCCATGGTCTTTTGCTAAGTTTTGTAAAGTCCTTTCCCAGTATGTTGGGATTTTGGCCATTTTTGACCTGGAAGCAGGACCGTACTGTAATACACCTGGCAAGGTTTTGTTTCTCTAAGACTTACAGCCCAGTCTGGAAAACCCCAAAGCCTCAAATACTTATTTGGGACTAGACTCTGGCTGTTCCCAGGGGGTATTGCAGAGGGCACTGAGGTGGGAAAGGAAGGGTGAGCAGAGCTGGTCCTAGGGCTGGTGCCCGACATGGTAGCAGGAAGACTGGCTGCTCTCCTGACTTGGCTCTGCCTCAGGAGCACAAATGAGCCTGCACACCATTAGGGACAAGCTTCCAAACTTCTTTAAGTTCACTCATTTAAAAAATCCCAAACTTTAAAAATAAAATAAAGCTCAGACAAATGAACAAAAAGGCAAGACAAATGCTTAAAGAAAATGAAAGAAATAAAGGATTTTTTAACCTATATCCCTGTTACATTTATTTCTCCTCAATGAAGTGATATTTCTTGATCCTCAAGATCCTCCTTCCTTAATGAGGTAATACATCAGATTATGAAGAATATTTTTTAATGAGAATTCAGGGACACTTCTGGGTTGGTTGAGAAATATGAAAGTATTTAACCTCAGTTCAATGGACTGCCCTTTATTAACATTTTTCTTCTAGTGCCACTCACATAACTGCCCTTTCACAAGCCCCGTCTCAACTATTTGGTACTTATAACTTGGTTTTAGCCAGAGGGTGCATTGCAGAATACAAATCAATCATTGGCTTTATTTCTTGTGACTGAAGGATTTCATAGACCGTATCTTTGTGGAAAGAGCTATGCTAAGAAAATAGGGCTTAGTGATTAAAATGGGGCCGTTTTTCTTTCTGTTCAGCAGTAAAAGGTTAGCAGAAGAGTTCAGAAGACGATTCAGTGAGGCATACGGCATTAACAGTGCAGCACACCTCAGCTCAACTGAGCACATGCGTATGTAAACAACGTTGCTATCAAACACTGTACCTTGTCAAAGATTAAATATGTCTTTAGGGAATGGGAACAGTGCCACACTAACACCTTAGCAATACAGGCCAAGCAGCAGGACAGTTGGCTTACATCAGTTTGTCACAAACCCATCTAGGAAACATCCTCCTAGAAACATGAGAGCATTCCTATCTCGGGTTCCTTTCCATCCGTTGTTCTGTGTAAGTTGCCAGTGTACCACTTATTGCCAGTTCTAGTGATGCTTTTGTCATGTAGGCATTTGCCCACTAGGAAATGGATTGAAGCCACCCATGTACTTTAAATACGCCATTGTCCAAGCTCCAAGTACTCATGATTGTTAATCACACTGTCTGGCCTGGCCTGGAGTCTTGTAGGAACTGTATCTG
This sequence comes from Leptosomus discolor, assembly GCF_034619465.1. Lineage (NCBI taxonomy): Eukaryota > Metazoa > Chordata > Aves > Leptosomiformes > Leptosomidae > Leptosomus > Leptosomus discolor. Next base: position 10,573,424 of record NC_141396.1, read on the forward strand.
TGCTACTCACTATTACTTTTGATTTGATCTGTCCTACCTCTCAATATATGATATTTGCAGTACACCTTCTTAATGCAAGAGGAATACATTTGTATTTATATATTGCACAAAGGAAGCAGAGCCACAGCTCGAACAGAGGGTAGCAACATTTTTTATATTTTAACTAAGGACATTAAGGTGAACCCTATGAAAAAAGCTGATGGGGTTTTGTTATTCATGTGGGACAGCAGAGACTTATTCCAGAGACTCACGTTCAGTCAAGTGCATTAAACTGGGTTCCCAGCTGCTGGAGAAGGAAGAACAGATAGCAGGTGCACCTCTGAGCCCATGTTTTGAAGAGCTGGCACTTCCATTCATCATGCAAAGTTTAGACCAACACTTTAGACAGTAGGACACAAATTCTCAGGCATAGTGATGAGAAAGTTGGCAACACATTGGACATGCACTAAACTCTGTCCATCAGCCATGGGGCACAGAAGAGCTTTTTTTGAAGAAAAGGCTTTTCTTACGGGGCTCTTCTCTTGCCAGTCTCCTGATGCCAACATTCATTAACATCCCAGTGCAGACGCGCTGTACCTGGTACATTTGGATGCACAGCCAGTGCTCATCCTGCTTGGGCACACCAGAAACACTTCAAAGCAGCCAAGAAAAAAAAAGGAGAAATAATGCCCATTAGGAGACACAATGTAAGAGTTACAGATTCCCATAAAGCAGCACTGTTTTGAGGTTGATTCCTTGTGTTTCTATCTCACTTCTCGTTGTACAGACATCAGCACAGACATATTTGCAACATTTGGCAGCATAGAAGAAGTCAGTAGATTCCTGAACTCCTTGATGTCAGTGTGAATTTTGCTGCTGGCATTCATGGAGCCAAGATTTCATTCCGTTTTAGTACTGGATTAACTGAGGTTCATGAGGTAGCACACTGGCAAATAAAGGCCCTGCACTAGCCTCTGTTTTTCCAGATGTTTTAGCAACACATCTCACGGTCTCAAAGAATTATAGCAGGAATACAAGATCTAGGCCTTGCAGACTTGAATGAATGCTGTGAGAACAAATGAAGCAGTAAGCACATCTTACAAGAAAACGCAAAGCAGGTTAACAAGAACTGTCTTTATCAGAGGAAAAGGCCATCTGGAAGCACGTGTGAACACCAGCTATTGGAGCTGGAGGTAATCTTGCAGTTTTGAGTATGTATAACACTCTGCTAAGAAGAATTTTAGCATGACATTAAAAAGCTGGAGTTCTTGTTTGTTTGTTTATTCTATTGTTTTTGACTACTCATCTGAAATCCAATCCAGTTTTTAGTAGTCATGCTGTTTGTTGACTAGTTCTTTTGCCTAAACCTTAGTAGCATACAATGAACTCTCACACACACACATATGCACCCACAAACCACACCAAAACCCACAAAGAATGTTTGAAGTAAATATGTCAAGGAAGAAACTGGCCTCACCTCCACCATTCAGTCTTCCACTGCTATGTCTCAAATGATACAAAAAGAGACATAAGATCTGGTTCTTAGAACCAGCAGAATGCTTCACATAAACAATTTAGACCAATTTTTGTTCACTTTAGAGTTCTCTCATTTTAGCAGTAAAAAGAAAGGATGGTTTGTTTTTGCCATTCATGTATGACATTATTTCATAGCTCACAACTAGCAGCATCTAGACTCTAGTAGATGCACGAGGAGCTGCTCATTACCACAGTGTAAAAGTTTAAGCCATCACAACTTGGCAAAATCTCTTTGTCAAGGTCTCATTAGCCTGGGAGTTCAAATTCCTCTAGAAGAACCTTGTTGGAGTAGACAGCTAGCCTCTTCCAGCACATCAGCTGCTCCTTTGTACAAAGGATATTACAAGGGAATGATTACATGGAGGAGGACTTTTCAGCTAAGAAAAGAGCTGATAGAGGGTGGATGTTACAGTGGAATATAAAATCATGAATGGCACAGGGAATGTGAATAACAAACTGCAGTTTAATTTGCTGCCTCTAGTTCTTGCATGAGACAATGAGCAAGTAGCAAGTTCACAACAAACAGCAAGTGTTTGGTGGTACTCCTTCACAGACTGGATTAAGTTGTGAAACTCTTTGCCACAGGATTTTGTGAGTGTCAGAAGTTTAAACAGATTTAAAAGGAGACCAGATAAAGTAATGAAATTAAAAACATTAAAATATTTGTGTACTAGTAAATATCAGTATGCCACTTCTGTCTTGGGAAGACCTGAGCTGCCAGTTGCTGGAAGCTGAGTGAATAAACTTGGGATATATAAATGCCACAATGCATTTGCCCTGTTCCTGTGCCCTTATCTGGGCATCTGCTATAGCAAGAACTCAGACCTTTGGCCTGACCCTGCTAGGCTGGTCTCGTGTTTGCATCTCTGCCTTGTTTGTGCTTATCTGCAGACCGCTGGTAAACTTCTGTACAGCTTCACCAAAAATGTCTTTTAAGAGCTTTAAAGTGTCATGAACTTTTACCTATCAATTTGTGCGGGTTTTCTGAACTTTAGAAGAAGCTATAAGTTATGACATTTGCTGAGGAATGTAGCTCATAAGAAACAAAATCAAGCAGGCTTAACTCTCGTAAGTATATATGTGTGTGTGTGTATGCATGAGGGAGAGAGAGAGAGAAAAAATGTGCATGTGAAAGTAACTTTGTGTATAAACTAGATATTTTCCGTGGCATTTGTTGATGAATTGAATTCCGTTAATTTATAAACTATATTCAGAGCTGGTAGAATTTTGTAGTGTTTCATGGCCAAATTCTGTGAAAGGACTGGGAAAATCTGTTCCAATTTATTTTACACTCTGCAGTGATTTTCTAACTAACTGTGTGTGAATTATTATATTTTGATCTGTATATAGAGCACCGAGCACTTTGGCCCCAGCCCAGCAAAGCAGTTAAAGGAAATGTCCTGCTGAATTCACAAAGACTGTTTGCATTCTTAAAGTTAAGCGTGTGCTTAAGGGCTTTGCTAGATCATAACCAAAGATCTCAGGAGCAGTTGGCAAGACTGATACCACAGAGAATAGAAGAAGAGGAAAACAGCAAGGAAGATGTCAATAGATATATTGACATGAATTTGGAATGGTGCTTAGCATTTGAGCGCATTAAGAAAAGAGAGACCTAAAAAGCCCAATAAATGTATTTGAGAGAGTATGTTGACTTAAAAAAAAAACGTTTTCTAACAGCTGTATATCAAATGCTGACTTTTAAAGGAGAGAAACATTGCAATGTCTGTTACACCATTCTTATCATATTATTTTGCTACATGTAATGATGCAGCAATTTTCAGCACGCAGAATGTTAATCTCATTCTGGTTCTAAAGTACACGCACATCACATGTCACCAAATCGGCATCTTTGGAGATTGTCCATTTCAACTCCCCCAGCTCAGGGCAAAGTCAGCTACAGCAGGTTGCCCATGGGGTTGGCTGTTTCCAAGGATGAAGATGCAACGATCTCTCTCGACCACTTGTTCTAGTGTCTGACCACCTTCAAAGAGCTTGGCATCTTCTTCCAGTGTTATGAAGTTCTTGTTGGTACTCTCATAAATGATTAGACCTTCTTCCTACATGCATGCTCTGCTTTACAACAACTAGATCTTAAGACTTCAAAAGGATTAGCCACAGAAGTGAAAAATAGACATAAGCATACTAAGTGCTTTCAGGACTTCAGTTGGCAAGTCCAAGTAAACTGGTCAAAGTTGTAGTATAAATGGAAAAAATTTCAAGCAAGATTTTACTGTAGGACTCACAAATTCATTACAGAGATATCACAATGTATGTGTACTTCCTGTGGCTTGCCCCCGCGCCCCCCCCCCCCCCCCCCCCGAAATTTAGGGGATTATGGTTCTTAATCTGGCAGGTTTGAAAAAATCTCCATCTTCAGCTGTGGCACTTGAGGGCTTTCAAAGACTCACTCGCATTCTGGCCCCCTTAAATTTGAGTGCATTTTCTCACTGATTTCCATGACAGCCATAATCTAACTGTCTTTTCAACAGTACAAAGTTCCAAAGCTGGTGAATTGTATAGGGATGAGATTGATTCCTTGGTGAACAGCAAAACACATGAAGGCAAAGGGGCATGATAAAATGATTTATCTGTGGCTTTGCAATTATTACACAGATAGCATTTCGATATATTCAGTATGTTTAGTAACTCAGTATCTATGTGTAATACATAATCTTTTACTTAGTAGTTTATCTTCCAAAACTGTATGTCATTTTTCTATGAGTCGGCTGGTTACAGTGAGTCCTGCAATTTGTGAAGCAAATGAATTTATATATTACGACATGAAATATACTTCATTTATTTATGTGCCTCCATTTATTTACGATAATACTTCACAGGAGATGAGTGAATATTCTATAATACCTTTCAAGAGGTCAATGTAGTCTTAACAATAGTGTCTTCACTCTGCATAGACTAGTAAATCTTTGCTGAGGGGTGAGTGGCTGGGGTTTGTATGCTCATCATGACCCATGTGGATTAGCGAAGTGCAAAGGTTTCAGTGAATGTGTATGTACAAACATACATCTACAGCGACCTCCGGGGCATGCTTAAAGCTCATCTGTTTCCCTCAAGGATTTGAAAAAATGGGGAGGAGGATTAAAAGAGTGGTAAATGGATAGAAAAAGAAGAGTCTTAACTTTTAATTTGCTGGTCTCCGTAGTAAGAGAGGAATTGCTTTTGTTTAGTTAGCATGAAGCTGCTGTGGGGTATCTGCATCTTTTGCTAAAATAAGACATCTAGAAAGTGAATGGAAAAATCATTCTTTTGGTTCTGTGTAAATTTAAAGGCAGAAAACAATTGATCTGCCCTCAAGTCCGCAGCTACTTGAAGAAGGGAAACAAAATAGTGTCTGTATTGTACATAAGTGGCTACAATATGATTTTAAAGTGAAATTAGGCCAACTTGACTTGACACCTTCCTTCTTTCTCTACTAGTGCCAGCTTTTCAAAAGGCTTCAAGCACCCATAATCTATGCCATCTTTTCAGAGCAGTCCAGCTGCTACCAGAGCTGCCATGGCCATCCGTCTCAGCAGCAGTGCTGGTTCACAATGTTTTGGTGGGATCACACAGCACAACTTTCAGTGCACAACTGAACTGACCTTAGAGGGTTTTCCTGATGCCACCTCTTCTTCCTGTGCACCATGTCCCTTGCATCAGGCTCAGCACTTCTTTGAAACAGCCCACCACAGAGTAGAAAACTCCACTGGCAAAAATGTGAGAAGTTTTCCAGTGGTTGAGTGAGATGAACTGCCTGACTGAAGACTCAGAAGGGAGGGGGAAGAAAGAAGAGAGCAGTAAGCCACTATGTTAGAGCCACTTTCTCTTGAAGTCTTATCCTAAGAAAGAAACTCTAGGTAAGTATACCTGCAGGCAATGAAACTCAGGTCTGTTTTTCTCAAGTGCTCAATGCTTCTGCTAACTCCCATGGTGACACCTTAACAGTCAGATTCTCAAAAGGACTTAGTTTTCAGTGAGCACCCAGGGTGCTGAGGCCTTTAAAATTTCTGCTCTCTTCCTTTGCTGCCTACTTGGGAAATGAGCTTTTTGTAAAATTCCAGCTTTACTCAATAAGTAAAGCTTCTTAGTTAACTGCACCAGCTGGGGGAAAGGCATGGATCTTTAATACACTCTGCTAGTATTTGCTAGAGCAGTCCAGGCTGATTATAAAGTGTGTCTGCATGAAGGAGGCCAGTGCCTGGAATTCCCTCCAAAGTCAATGCAGAGTGCAGGGCATGAAATACCATGAGATGATGGGTCAGTCTCCAGACCACAGCCAGGACACACACCTCTTCTCTGAAAATCATTTCTTTCTCTCTTCAAACATCAGTGCTCCAGGCTAGGCAGAGCTCCTTAAAAACATATTCTGACTTTTGATAAAATTGTAAGCACCATGCTTGAACCCAGGAAGATGCAAAGACAGTCTGCCCAAGGACTCCAGGAAATGATGCAATCTGCAAACCATTTACTACCTGTGTGTTTTACCCTTGGATGATTCCAAGGTGCTTAAGTCTGCTTTATGGATTTCCCGTTAAACTTATCTCATTGTAAAATGATGGGTTTTTTTAGGGAGGAGAATATGTTTCAACCTTAAAAGATTTAAATCAAAATCCCTGATGATTTATATACACCAGGAAGTTGCACCAGTTTGATCTGAACAAACTGAAGACGTGAAAGTGGGTATGGCAGCCTTGGGGGTCCGGCGCACCCTGCTTTCGCTGGCGTAGCATTGGCTGATGAAGGCTTCACCATTCCCACCTCCATTCACGACAGTTGGCAGACAAGGAAATATGCCAGGGCCTCAGCTGCTCGGGTGTAAAATCTGGCATATTATCACAAACTGCTAAGGAAAGTACTGGAATTTAAATTGGGGTACCTAGAGGTAGGATGCAGACCCTGTCACGTTGGTGCTTTGACATCCTCTGACAAAACGTCGACAGGCCATGAGATGGGAGACATTTCAGTGTGGTTTAGCAGAGGAAAGAGAGAAAGAGCATCCTTACAGGCAGCTGTGCTGTATGAATGATGGGTCTGTCTCTGGCAGGGTGGGGGCTTAGGGGTGGCTACAGCCCCTGAGCCCCCTTCCCCTGCACCCAGCCCCCCCAGGCTCCACACTTTCTCCTCCCTGTTTTCCTCTGTGTTTTTGGGGGCTACATGAGAGAGGAGAGCCCGCAGATGAAAAGGCAGCATTCACAAGGAAGCCGTTGGACGCCACATGTAGAGACTTGGCCTCCAGCACCCACCTCTAGGAGGTGGTGCCAGGGTGCCATGTCCTTGGGGCCCTTGCCTCCCCTCTCTGCCTCCATACAGTCAATGTCCTTCTTTTCCTTGCTCATTAACACTTGCTGACTTGGTAATGAATATTAAACTGCAATTTAGAGCAGACAAAAGAAGAGTGTGCGGTAGAGTGGGAGGAATGAGACAGGGAAGAAAAAGCACTGCTTAGCTGACCCCTTTGGCCCTAAATGCTCCTCCTGGACAGCTGATAGCTTCAAGTTTGGGATGGTGCTCAGAGCTTCCCAAGCAGCTCCCAGCCCAGGCAGTGAGTCTGACTGCTGGCTGCTGCTCCAAATCTCACCCTTGGGGGTAAAGAACAGAGTTTGCCCCCAGCGCCTCCAGTTTTGACGTACCAAGTCTCTTGGCCATGGGGCTGGTTTCCCAGGCTGGTGGGGGCGGATTAGTGAGAAGGCTGGTCCCCACTCAGCTGTTGTTGCTGAGCTGTGGCACCCAGGCTTCCCTGTTCCAGGGCTGATCGTGCAGCCAAAACCACTATGAAATGCATATGCATCCTCAATTTTGCATGAAAAAACTCAGCGTTGTGAAATTAGCTCTCCAAAATATGATCCAATACCTCCTCTTGCATGGCCTCAAGCTGATGCTGGCTGGGCCATAAATATCTCACAGCTTTTCGGTATGAGACCAGCCTAACCCATGGACGTGCTGGAGCCTGCTTTGGGGAGGAGGGGGATGTCTTCATTCCAGGCATTGCAAACTAGCACAGCTCCCCACTATCTGAACTTGCTGCTTCCTTCCTACTGTTAATTTGTTCCTTCCTGTAGCTGATTTGTACCTCAATTTTCCTGCTATCTTTAACATTAATTCATTGTGTTTTGTGTTATGGAATGGTATTTAAAGACCAGTTCCTGGACTGACATTAGCCAGTGAATATCCAAATGGGATACTTTGGTCTTTCCTTCAAGGGTCTGGGTTTGAAAAATTAGCTCTTCTTTTTTTTTAAAAAAAATTATTTATGTGGAAATCGTGGAGGATAATGCAATATGGTCACAGCTCTCATGGGTGGATATCCCTGTCTGGGGAAAAAGAGGGATGAAGAGGAGACTTCTGATCTTGACTTTCCACTGAGAAAGATTGAGCAAAGATGCATGATTAGAGCACTTAACCGGAGAAGAAGTTCTGACTTACAGTTAAGAATATTTTTGACATACTCTTTCAAAATAGTTAACCAAGGCTAAACTGTGTCAAGAAAATGGAACAAAAAAAGTAGGTGTAAAATGGGAATGAAAACAACTTGGAGAGAATTACAGGAAAGCGGGCTGAGGGGACAAGTAACCCCAGACTCTGTCCAGGTGGTGCCCAGCCCAGTAACTTGATCAGGGGACAGGACAAAATTAAAAATCTTCCAGTGGATCCTTTATAGGAAGGTGTGAGTGAGACAGAATAGCATTTCCTGACCACACTGATTCCTGTGAACCTGTGTGGTCTTAAACTCATTTATATGGAGCACTGCAAGCAGCATAACCTGAATTAATGCTGTGAGACAGAAATGAAGCCACTAATGGACAAAAGGAAGCATGAGTCTAATGATTCAAACATAGTGCTGGGGAGTCAGGAGACCAGAGCAGTTTCACCTGATTTAGCTACTGACTCATCTTGAGAGACTGCGAGGAATTCACTTGTATCAAAACTGTTGCTGCTTTCAGCTTGGGGTCCATTTCTCTGGAGTTACGGCCATTTTGAGCGCTCCAACCTGAGCTCCCGTATGCCACGGCTGCCTCATCTGGAAGCTATGAGCATTCACTCATTCATGCTAGCACAGACCTATGAACCTCCCAGGGGAAAAGGCGTAATATTATAATTTAAATAATTTACTTTAAACCTTGGCTCAAGGGACAGCATGGCCATTAAGTAATGGCCTTTGTAATCTAGCAAGCCTTTCCTGCCCTTCCCTGTGACGGATCCTGTATTTAACACTTCACCTGGCAAAGCACAGAACAATTTTCCCCCACTTACCTTAACACGGCAAATCTTTTACTCACCACACCACGGACCGGCCAGCCACTTTGATGGAGATGGCCCTAGAAGGGCTGTACAAAGGATGACTCAGGAAAAGCTTTGCTAATGCTGAAAGTCTCCATCAGGCAATTCTGTGGTACCCAGGTATTACCATCAGTAGCCGGCTTGGGGCTCCTGTCTGCCCATCAGGACTTCTGTTGCAACAAGCACAAGCTTACACATAGTCATACGTTAGTTAAAGGCTTAATTACAAACGAACTGTCAAGCTTGTGCAAACTGGTTTTCAGGTAATGCTGTTGAGGGTCATTTGGTTTCCAGGGGTAAGTTGGGTGGATTTGAATCTCTAGCTTCAAAAAAGGCTGTGTTTAGGGACAAGTTTGGTGCCTGTCATTTTGTCATGAGTGCCACTATAAGCACTTGGCTTGCTTCAAAAAAAGAGAGCTATTTATACAGGCACAAAACCTATGTAGAGGTTCATGGGAAAAAAAAGGAAAGGAAAACAAAAAAACCCCGAAGTCTGTCTTGGTGGATAAATCATTTACTTTTAGAGGTAAGGCAAAACAAGATCTTGCTCGGTTCTGACCCAAAGATACCTATTGAAAAGTTTCTTGTGAGGCAGGTTTGCAAGATATGTGTTGAGAGCAACTAAGATGACTGCAGCCACCAATTCTGTCTTCCCTGCATAGTCCATTGATGGGCATAGTCTGGGACATGCCATGGAGGGAATTTTTCCACACCATGGCCGAGTGCAGCCCTGGCTTATGTCTTTCTCTGCAGCACTGGGCACTGATTCCTGTCAGAGGGGCACTGGATGAAGTATATCCTACCTCAGGCATGATGTGGAATGGCACTGCCTATATTTTTCCCTCAAGCAAAACTCCCACTGACATCAGTAGAAGTTTGATTCCAGAGGAAGCTGAATTTCTAGCTAGTTAATCTGATTCAAGCCTTCCTACGTGAAACACAAGGGACTGATGCAGTCTCTCCACCTTGGGAATTGCATCTCCTCACACCATGGCTGAACTTGCCCCAAGGTCTACTGTGGAAAAGCTGAGCAAGTCTGAGCCATTTTCACAACGTTGGTGAAATTTCACAGCCTCGAGCAATCATTATTGCACTGGGTCATACCCCTGAGGTAAATTATTAATAATAATAATATGTTATTTTTGTTAAACCTGACATCTCCTTTCATCTCAGCCCCATGCTTATCAGGAGCTCTGCAACAACAAAAAAGGAAAGTTTTATTTCCACATTTCCATCCCTTCGTCTCATCACGCCACGTCTGCTTTGGGGAGTGAAGAGTAATCTGTGGAAAGCTTTCATGCTTTCAAACCTACCAAAACATGCAATATTAATTGGGATTATTAATTGTATTTACTGCACTAGCAAGTCTAACCTTGTTAAAGGCCAGTGTGAAGATGTGGGATCATTTCTGTCATTTGGAACATCCTGCATGCTACCTCCTCTCAGAAATCAAAAGGAAAATTACCTCACTTTTATTAATCATCCTTTTTCTTACAAGATTTTGCCTTTTGTTTAGCTGCACTTCACAAGGAGAAGGTGTGTTTTCTGTGCTGCTTTGAGATCTTGGCAGTTAATGGAACTCTTTGATTTTTAAATAAGAGTTATTCCTCTGAGTGTACAGTATAAACCTAACAGGCAAGGGACTGTGCCTTTAAGTTCATCAGTTTTCCCAGTGCTGTACTGGAAGGATTGGACTGAAACTTTAAACATTTCTAGCCATACCTAGCATATGTATAATTTATAAGCCACACACCGTTTGCTGTCAAATAGGCGATTGATCTGACTCGGATCTCGTTAATTATCCTCCACATACATTATACGTTAACAGATCTTCAGTATACTGTGTATCAATATTAATAAGATTATAAAACACTATTGATAATTAGGAAGAGAAAGAGACCAGGCCTTTGATTCACTCTGTTACTAACGCCCCTGCATCTCTAGATTAAAAAGAGACCACTTTTCGTTTAATAATATCAGATCAGTACATCCATCTTCTAAAATGCTTTATTAAGAGAAAGCTAAGATTTGCATCCCTATGCAAGGGGCTATTTGAAATTGATTATGGAGGCATCATTGATGTGTGAGAAATTTGTTTCTCTGTCTTGTCTGAAGGGGGGCCTAATAGGTGGGAGGGATTTAAGGTGGAGCTCTGCACTCTTGGATCTTTGATCAGGAAATTTCTGTTTTTCTTTGTCAGGCTATATTTGGTAAGCCAGATTGTCTTGTTTTGGAGGAAATTAAATGCAATGTCATATTAATTCCTTTTAAAAATAACAACATCTATGTTATCACACTCCAAAAGAGAACAGTGGAATTAAATAACAATATTTGTCTTTAAGTTATGTGGGTCTGATTAATTTTTTCGTGACTTTTTCAGTTTTTCTTTCTTTTCACTCTGACCTGCCTTTTATGTTTTCATTAAGCTCATTTGCAACAAGTAAACCAGAGCAACAAGCTGCTAGTGAGGGCTCTGAAACACTTTAGACCCAACTTGAATCAGGCAAACTTTGCTTTCCTAGAAATTCCATACTAAAGGGGAGGGAAAATCACTGAAGGATGATAGGGAAAAAAAGGCACAGAACAAATTCAGGTTGCTGCATGCCTGGTCCTCTATCAGGATGCTGTATAACATCATTCTGGCTTGGAGTCCAATGTCATGGCCGTGCCCAGGTGCTTTTTTTATCACCTTAGAAAAATGGTTGGACATTTAAACACAAGACCTTCTGCTTTGTGGCCAGTGCCCACTGATCACCATAAAAGCCAAATCATTGTCTTCTTTAAACTTCAGAGCAGCTTTTCCCCAGGTCAACTTGCACAGTGCCAATGAGGCCAGGCAGAGAGTTCCCAGGCTCTCTCCCTGCTCAGGAACAATTCTGCAGGACATCCTTCCTGCTGCTGACACTGTCTGAGCTCCCCGGGCTGGCCAGCGTTAGGAGACCTCCTTCCAGCCACCACAGATATTTTAAGCACCATGTCCTGCAACCCTATTAGGATGGGATTTCTAAAACATTGTGTTCAGGGTACCAGCAGCTTCTGCATGGATGCTTGTGGTGCTGCACTGAACAGGATGTAGTGCAAGATACTCAGTGTAAGCAGCAAAGGGAAACTGAGGAAAACTACCCTAGCTTGGTAGGTGGGTTCTACTCATGGAAAATTCACACATGTATTTCCTTTCAAGGTAGCCCAGTAGATTCTCATTTCCCATGGTAATTCTGCTAAAAGCCTAAATAAAACCACTGATTTCTGACTTCCAGGAAATCTGACCTATATATACTCTACCCATTCCCTGGAGCTCTGCAATTTTCAAGCATCCTGGGAGACATCATGGTTTGCAGGACTGTGGAAGAGGCTGTGAGACAAGGGAGGTCCCAGGCTGTCGTGTCCAGTGCAAGGTCTTGGGAAAGTCCCTTCATCTGCCTGAGACATTCAGCATACTAGTGAGGGGTCACAGGGATCACTTGGGTACAACTATGGGGTACAGGACAAACACCCACAGTACCTAAAATGCTAGTGGGAGCCCCCTGGCACCCATGCCAGCTGGAGCAAGGCCACCAAACAAGGTTGTAACATTTAAACTGCACAGTTTGCCATGCCTCATTTGGCCTGAAACCGGGGAGGGAGCGCTCAACTACAACATGCAGGTGGAGGAGTGCAAGGAGAGATGATGACCTGCCTGGGGAAAGCTGAGCCGCAGCTGGGACCAGATACATAAGCCCGGACTAAAATTTATGTAGTGGGTACGTAAGCAACTGGTAGGGCTTTCTGAAGACCTGAGCTTGCTACAAGAGGAGAAAAACCTGGGAAAATGAGATGAGGCAACATGATGTCAAAGAAATGTTCTGTTTTAACCTCCCAGATGGTTGTGACCTTCTTCCTTCTGGATGCAGCCTTGAAGGAAACTGTAGAAAGAACAGCAAGAGACAACAATGTGCAAAGGAGCCTAAAGGCTCAGAAAGGAGAACAGAGAACAAACCAATAAAAGTGCAGCGAGATAACACAAAGAACTGTAATTTTACTTCTTGATCCTGTAAAACATAACAGCTGGCAGATTTTTGTGGGATTCCCGCAAGCCGATCGTGTGGGCAATCGGGGCAGCAGGGCTCGCCTGTGCCAGCCTCCGGTTAAAAGCTTGCTGCAGTTTCTCTCTCCGACAGGCAGCTGGCCCAGATGCACCGTGGAGTAACTTCCTGAGCCAAGGTTCACTTCTGGTGGCAGGGCTGTCCCCAGTCACATCACGCACAAGCCTGAGACACAGAAGACCTAGCTGAGCCACGTCACATCCATTCACACTAGTCTTTGCATACCGTTCAGGACGTAAATAACTTGTTATGTGTTTCTGGAGAGGCACCATTGCTGCACACTGTGTATGTTGCATATCCTGTGCGTGAGCACAGCAGCACTCGTGTGCACAGGGATGTTTACAAAAGACAGCAGGGAAGCGCATGAGGTGTAATTTTCTCACAGAGGAGGGAGCTTGTTCCCTTAGGCCCACAGAAATTTCTTTAATTTCTTACAGTTTAGGAGATGTCCTTACACAAAAAAACATGTGGGGAAACAAAACTGCTTTTCTTAACAATGAAGAGAAGTGAAGATATTTACAATACTGTGAGCCAGCTAAAGAAAATGAAGATCCAGTTCAGATTTAAAGCACTGGGAACATCCCAAGTTAATGCATTCATGTGAAAATATTTCCTAACAGAAACCTGAGATGAGGAGAAAGCACCCAGAAATTTAGGATCCTGCCCTGTCTTTGCCATTGACTCTCTAGTGACCACCAGGGCATCACCTGCTCGCTTTTCCTCTTGGCTGCTGTGCACTGCAGAGGCTGAGCAAGCCCGGCATTCAGCCTTCTCTCAGTCTCTGAAGTCTGGTGCTGCACCACAGAAATCTTCAACTGGCTTGAACCGGGAAACAATGGCCAGGAGAGATCCCTCAGCTGAGTGGTTCAATGTATGGGACAAACACATGCTGGGGACACGATGAAATGCTTGTCTACCACCTTGTGCAAATGAAATAGCCACTGATGAAATCAGGGTCATAGCTGAGGCTGCCAGCATAAGAGGTGAAGGCTTTTGCTGGCCAATCTTATCCACGGGGCTGAATGGGTGTTGAAACTGTACTGCCCTGAGTAGTCACGGGTCCTGCCAGCTTCAGGCTGAAACGTGTTATGGGAAGAGCGTGGAAGATCTTGCTTCCTCTGTGGCCCTGCTGTCTGTAGCTGTGCAAAAGCCTCTCCAGCTCTCAGGCTGGGGCTGTTAAGAATCAAAAGAGGGAGGGGAGGAGAAAATGTTTATGATTCTTGGTATCATCACAGCACATGCTGAAAATGAAATCCTTGGCGGCAATGGCAGCAGCCTGTATTTACTCAAATTAGGGCAGTGGTTTAATGCATCAGAGCCTTTCTGATGGATCATGACAATTTATGGTGTGGAACCGTTATGGTGGAAATGATGGGAAGGATTCATCGTTGCAGAGATGTCTGTGTCCAGGTGTCTGTGTAGCCTGGAGCAATTATTACATGGCCCCTTGACATGGCACCTCCAAACAGCTCCATTGTGCCAGGATTTGCATGTTATTAACCTGCTCAGCTTTACTACATCAGAAGGAGTAGAAAACAAAAGGGAAATAATATCCCCATTTGAGCTTGGGTATGGTAGACTATTTTTCAACCCAGGCAACATTTGAATTTCTGTTGAAGAAGAGCAGTTGCTTTTGTGTTAAGTGGAGAAACCCTGAAGATGAACATGCACTGTGAACAAAAATAGCAAAACCTTGGTAGTTCTGCACTTAAGAAAAGGAATACTTGGGCCATTTGAAACAATAACGGTTTGCTCCCAGCTTGAGATTTTGTCTGACAAATTTCAGAGACAAGATTTTTCTTTCCCCCCACTCTAGCCCTGAGACATACTGCAAAAAAATGCGTGCACACGAGCCGTTGTCACTGGGAATGTACCAGCCTTCCATTAACATTGCTCTCCATAGGATGGCGGTTGGCAGGAGTGCTCATTTTAAAATCCAAAGGCTCATGTCTAGTGCTCCAGCCCTTATTCCCCCGAGTTTTTTCAAGCCACTTGAGCCACTTGTCTGGAGCCTGCTTGCTTTGATCTCCTTCTGCATCGAACGTGTCCAGAGAGCGCTCTGCAAGGGGAAAGCATGAATCGAATCGTATGCTCCCATCTCGAATCTTGCCCATTGCAAAGCCATACCAGGAAATTGAGGAAATGTTCCAGGTTTAAGCTTTCTACCCTTAGCTAGAAATTAAAACCCCTTCATTAATCCAATCTTAAATCTCAACTAGCTGCTGCTTAAAGTGGTAATAAATATTTCATACTGATTGTGTTGCGTTCCTTGCTGTGTTTATTAAATGGAGTTTCTCATAATTCCAGTTATTCATTTTAATAGGTCAGGACTTGGCTGTGATTTAAACAGACCACTGAGGAAACAGCCGTGGTTAAACATTGTAACAATATGGATTATTAATTTAATTGGCCAGCTATTACTTGTTTTGACTCTGTGCTAACACATTTAGCTCAGTCTCTTGTGGCCTATAAACCACAAAGGTCATGACTTCAACATTCAGAAGAATGGGAAAAAGAGAATCAGGGCTGAGATTATGAGGGAAAATAGAGAAACAGTGTGGGGAAGACAGAGTGGGGAAGACTAAGGGCTTGCTGGAGGCAGTGCAGGGCAAAAGGGGATTTATTTAGTAGCTCAGCAATAGAACATCCTCTAAACCACCAGCCAAACTAGCAGTTTCTTTCAGTGCACATCCCTCTGAGGTGATTTCAGACAGTGACTTTTACCTGTAGGTATAATGATGGTATCCCCACACATTTAATAACACCTTTATTTTGTTTCTGAATTTTTCTGATATAGTTTAAAATACACCATGCAGAGAGCTCACATGTGAATAATCAGCAATAATATTTATAAGTGTGTTTAAAAAGCCAGTCAGGCACCCCCACCCTAGATGGTTTTACTGAGCCTTTATTGAAAACAATCTTATGATGCTAGTTAGATACAGTGGGGTGAAAAAGAACATTCCAAAGGGCATGCTAGCAAAAAGGGATGGTCAGGAAAAAATGTGAGGTCTATCTTCTGTGCACAACAAAGGTAGTGCAACTTACACCACAAACTGCTCCATTTGAAAGGGGTCAAATCTTTCCATTGATTTTTTATGCGGAACTGTTATTGGCTCCTAATAGGAGTCGTGTGCATTGAATAGCAGCAGGATACGACCCCATATTTGTCTTGGCAACTGTGTGCACAAATGTGGTGGTGGGCAATGTTTCCATATTCATGCCTGTGCCAAGTATGTTCAGTGTTCAGCTTCTACAGGTGCAGAGACCCTACCATGAAGGAAACTATATAAGAACAAAGGGCAGACAGATATACTAGGCAGACAAGCAAGCAAGTATGAGTCTCCATTTTCACTGTTTCTTGTCTATCGTGTGCCTTGGAATCTGTAGCTGTTCCTGTAACAAACTATACAGGCCAGTAAGTTGAAAGAACACAGCCCAAAGCCTTTGCAGGCTCCAAACCATGCAGCTAACATGGGAAATGTAGCATGCATGAATATAGCATACATAATCAGTAGTAACAGCTGCCCAGACAAGTTGGTGGGATTCCAATGCTGTAAGACTTCTTCCAGCCTCTCTCTCTTATCCTCCCTCACATAGCTCAACACAATTTTCCACGATATCAGGACACTGGGAAGAAAGACACGGGGAAGTAAAAGGCAAAGGTTTTCTTCAGTCTTGAAAGCTTATTCATGTTGTAGAGAAGAGCCAGGTGGAGAAAAATTCTCTACATCTCTTCTTTTTGACTTTTTCACCCCTCCTCCTTTTCTGCCTCTCTCCCACTCTCCCTAACCTAACTTTGGCCCTGCTACCAGCCTTTCCTCACTGTGCCATCCATACCATCACTCACACCATCACATCACGCAGCCACAGAGGCCCCAACAGCCCAGATCCTCTGCCAGCAGACCCCGGCCCCACATGAGCCCCGACCTTCTAGCTCAGATGTCCTTATTCAGGAATCCTCACCACAGGTTCTGCCAATGCCTGACATGTCTCATTAGGCTTCAAACCCACTTGCTTTTTATCATCCTGTGCCCCATCATGTACTCCAAGTCTTGGCTCCTATCCAATGGTCTTTATCCCATCTCTGACCACCTTCTGCTCCCTCTAGATGCAAGATCCAATTTCCAGATTCAAACCCTTATTTTGCCCAGCTGGCAACACCAGCATCAACATCCTGTAATGCAACTATCCCCATCACGCCAGTTCAGGATGTGTTGTTTTCTTTGTGTGCATAGCCTTACAGACCAAAGGCTAGGACCACACTATGTTCTGCCTCTTGCAGAAATCCTTTAGAAGCATCTGAGAATTCCTCACCCTGTGTTGTCAGATTATGTGCCCTATGGATTCCTCTGCTGCAATTGTCTAGCTCCACCATTCTTTCTGACTCTGCGTGGCAGACAAGAAACCCTGGCCCCTGGTACACAACTATTCACCCACGGAGCCATCCTTAAGCTGCTGCAGGTGTCTCACGCTGGGGTCTGTATCTCTAAGTGTGGCTGACAAGCAGGGCTTTCTTTTGTGGTGCCTAGCACCAGCAGCCCCTAAGGACAAGATACCCTTCCCTTCTTCTCCCCCCACCCCCAGCTTTTGCACACAATACAGTATTTGTCGTGGATTTGTTTTCCAGTACATGAAGAGCACAAAAACGCATGCTCTTTTATGATAAGGTAAGCAGAATGACCCTGTAACATTCCACATCTGAACTCGGAACGGCATCTGCCTCACAGCTGTCCTTGTAGCAAGCATTTCAAAAACACAGACAGCAAAAAACAGCGGCAATATCTCATCGGCGATGTAGCTGCTTACAGCGCAGTCACCATCTTCCAAATATCTGTGTTTGAGAGGTGACCTACAGCTGTGAAATTTGGATGCAGATTCCAACACCACCCCTTAGTTTCAAGGATGTTCCAATATGAGTTTTACACAAAGCTTTTGCAGAGTTGCAGGCCAATTGCAAAATTTGTGGCTGAAGCTAGGTTCAGATTCTGAACACCCTGACTCACAGAGATTTCCAAGAGCTTTGGCTTGGTTGCAGTATTCATGTTCCCTATTACTTGAGTGCATTGACGTATCCTCTAGGAATCATGGACTAGGAGCCCACAGTGAAAGGCTCTGCAGAAACAGAGAATAACAATGAAGAAAAGAGTTTACAGCTCAGAGTCAAGAGATAGCTACAGAGAAATGTGGAAATGCAGGGAAAGAGTTAGACTGTTAATGGGATGGACAATGGTCTACTGCAGCTGAGTTTTCAGTGGTCATCCTGTCAAAGGAGAGCTCTAAGGGAGATTTTTGAAGAACAACTCAGCAGCTTTTCAGTATGCACGCAGAGCTCTTCTTAAGAACTGTGGGTATCTGGCAAAGTACAGCTCCAGACACGGACATTTTGGATAAACTGGAACAAGAGCTTTTTTTGAGGAAATGAACAACAGGAAATGGGTGGAGAAGGAAGAAACCTTGAAGGGTGCTGAAGGCGGAGGCAAGCTGCTGCTACTTGCTGCAATTGATAAGGAGAGGTAGTGGAGGAAGGCAAAAAGAAAGTTGATGTGATCCAAGTGATGACAAATGGGCACATTCAGAATGAGAGGAGACAGAGAGAGTTAGACCAGAGAATAGGGTGTTGCAATCAGATGAGAAGAGCTTCTACAATCGTATTAGTTGGGAAAAGAATATCTCAGAGAAGTTACGCAGAAAAGGTCAACAAAGATAACTTGGATGCAGCGTATTAAGAAAGAGCAGTCCAGCACAAGTCCAACTTGTGCTGAACATTGGACATTATGAAGAGATATTACAGACACATGTCAAGATTTTAACTTCATTAGAAGGAAACAAAGCACAGCACAAAGAGGGATCAGGGAACGAAAGATGGTAGCTGAAATCAAACGCAGATGAAATTGCTCAAGAACAAGACACAAAAGGAGCAGAGAGAGAAAACACGCTTAGGCTTACATGAAGCTGAGGGATCTGGTTATCTGCATTGGAGGCACTTGACAGATCAAAGAGAGGTTGAAGGTGGAATAAGAGATGATGTCAGTAGGGACACTGACGGGAGATGTTTAGACTGATTGTTACGGGTGGAAGCTAAACCAGAAAAGGTGCAGTCTTATGCGAGAAAAAATGGATATAAATGAAACCAGTTTTCAGAGGGAGTTAGATGACAGTTGTCAGGCTGTCCTCATGTAGGAGAGCAATATAGTTGTTCAGCTTGTGAAAATCAGAGCTGAGCAAGGACAGAATGGATTTGTTATGATGGAAGTCAGCCTGGTCACAGAATTTCCATCAGAGAAAGTCTGAAGCATGAGATCAGCACCAAGGATCTTGGGGTGGTTCAGAGCAGAAGACTGGCAACAACCTTTTTGCTGGAGAGAAGATGTAACAGTCATGCTGAAAGAGAGTGGCACATGAAGAGAACCAACTATCTAGAAGGGACTGAAGAGACCCAACAAAGAAAGAAGTCTGACAGCTGATGAGAAATCATCCTCTTTGTAGATAGCCAACTCAGTTATTGGTGATGCGGACCATGACTGAAAAACTGAAGGAAGACAAGAGTGCAAGGAACCTCAGAGGCAGACAAATTACTAGGGCGAATGTAAGAGTCACTGGGAACAAGTGGAGGGCATGGGACAAGGCAATGAGGATTGGTACAGAAGGGAGCCTGGTGTACTCTGCAGAGTGACTGCAGGTAGAAGAGCAGAATGATGGTAGACACACTGCTATTCAGAAAAGGAAGAATAGAAACTGAGGGGCTGGGTGGGTCTTTCTACAAGTTACACTTCAGTAGTCCTTCAGGCAAGCCGCTTGTTACTCAACAGTTCTACCCTACCTTGTGAGTCAGGTCTGGGGTTTTCTGGCAGGTGTTGCAGGAGTAAGGTCACTAACTCCTCCTCATCTTCTGATCTCATCTGAGAGATCTTCCAAATAATAATTTGGCTGCAGAAAACCAGGAGAACATCTGATGGAAAGCATTTTGTTTTGCCTCTAAGGTTTCTCTCTCTACAAGATGTTGACAAAAACCATCATTCCTACCATCATAGATTTTAAAAGAAGAGGGACTGTTAGCTTATCTGGAGAAAGTCCTGTTGAAAGGTATAAAAATGTTTGTAGTTGCACAAGTGCAGTAACTTCTTCTTGGATGTCCTTAGGGGACTTAAAATGGATGCTCCGAGCACAGCAGCGTGAATTAGTACAGTCAACCTCAATAGCCAAAGGACTGAGGATTATACTGGCTCATGTCTCCTGTGTTGCAGCACAGATGGAGACCATGCAGCAAATTCCTTCAGGGTGAAAATAGTTCCCCTTCATTTTGGAAGATAGGTGAGGACAGAAAAAACATTACAGAGCCCAGTAAAGAGCAGGTGCTGGCACTTTGCTTCTGCTAGTAAGAGTGATGTAATACTTAAATAAAAATAATTAGGTTGTTAGACACAAGCCTTCATATAAAAAACAACATAGAAAACACATGTTTTCACATGTTTCCAATGCAAAAACCACACGTACTCAATCGGCTTCATAAATGTTCACGTGACTGTAAGTTTAAATGAGCACACAGTGTGAGTAGCCAGCATGCAGTGCTTCAGCGTGAGTACCACTGTGGGTGAGCACTGCTTGCACTCTCAACACTTTGCGTGTAGTGTCCTGCGATGGGCCAGGGGAACACGCAGAGGAAATGCCTCATTTTGTGCTTCTTCAGGAGAAGGAATGAACCTATTGTCTAGTCCTCTGGGCAGTAAGTACCCGACTCTGAGCCCAGTAAAGCTAGTGGGAATCAGACCCCGGGATCTTGTTGCCTTTCTGCACATTCTGTGGTTTCTCTTTTGTCAGGGTACACACTGCTTTTGTGAGGCAAGAGGGGAAGGGAAGGAAAGAAATACTCAGAATTCTCTCCAAAGTCATTTATGGGAGCATTTATTGGTTTTGCTCTCTGTGTATAAACTTGCATGCATCATCCTGGGCAGGCTGGGTCATTGCTTGCTGCCTGAGAGTTTACTAAACTGAGAAGAACCTTTTGTTTCCCATGATAACTTGCACTTTGAAAATGGAATTCAAAAAGCTGGCTTTTATTTTTTTTTAAATAAAAGAATTGTTCGTTTGAAAATATGACACTAACAAAATATTTTGCAACATAAGGACAGCTAAAAATGCATTTTCCAAACAGTACAGCTCTTGACCATATTTCTTGGCAGATAGAGGAATACATGGTAACTCCACCTTAAAGAAGAGACCTAATCATTTGAAACTTGCTGGCAGGGTATATCCTGAGTAATACCAGGGCTTTGTACGTTTACGGACACTGTAAAGTTAGTCAAAGCTAAGGTTAAAAAAAAAAAAAAGCAAAGCCTGTAGAACATATTCTGGAATGTAGCAGGGAGGTGGTCTACAGTGCTTCAATGATTTGCTCTGAAAATAAGCAGCAACAATGGATCATTACTTGGTTTTCTTTCTTACATGCCTCTGATTTGCCCCACTAATTTCTGAAACTGTTCTGACCTCTTTCCACATGGTAAACATATTTGTAGCACCCCCACATATACAAGCTGTAGTTTTGCAAGAAAGCATGTGAATATAAAATTAAATTATCTTGTCTAAACAATTCAAATGGAGCTGAATTGCCTTGCTAAAATAAAAATTTCTGTTTGCAACTTCTGGTAATTGGCCTTTATCATATGCATAAAGATGTCTGCAACAGAGGAGATCTTTCTTTTGTCCTTTCTTCTACCAGCTCCAAAAGATAAATCTGGACTCTCTGAAAAAGGTATAAAAATACAAATATTTTTCCCCCTTCTACATCCGCTACTTAGATTGAAATACGGGTATTTTCTAAGTATCCAACCACCTTTGCAGCTCCTAAGTGATCTTTTTTGAGTCCTCAAATTGTCTTACAAACTCAGGATGTATGGATTTGCAGATTCTGTTATCCCTTAATATTCATATCCACAGAAAAGCGTGATAGGTTTGGGGAAAGACCCAGAGAATTATTCCAAAATCTTCAACTCAGATTTCATTTATTTTCTTGGTAGTCAGCAACTGACTGTAATTCATTTTGAAAAGTTTAAACAGAACATTCTATTTTTTGCTGACTTTGGAGCAAGGGCACTTGTCTATCCCTCATTAATCTTTATGTCACTTGCAAGATGGTCTAAAGAAACATCATACCTTTTCCTTTTGGAATAGATTCCCTAAATAGACGACCAGTGCTGCAACTCGTGTTCCCATTAAGGTTTTGCTAATGACCTTGAACCACTCAGGACAAAGATTATTAAACTGGACCAGATGCTAGTTGGATGAAGAGAAGACGAAAGCAGCACTAAAAGAGAAGGCTTCTCCTTTGACCCCCCAGTAGAGAGTTTAAGGCATCAGCTTTCAGTGGGGTTGACTTAACAGTAGCAGAGTGAGTTTAATGATGAGTGTTTTCCAAATCCCACCTGAACATTTGCTGGTGTTGGATGGCATCATCAGCCAAGTGCTTCTTAGCACAGCTTGAAAGGTTATTGATCCCTTTAGCTGTTCTGTAGCTACCAGCTATGTGCTTGCTAATATTGGTAGCCATTTCCTACTTGCTATTGCAAGAGGGTAGGAATGCGCTCAGTCTGAGGACTAACTTCCAGCCGAGAAGTGGGAACTTGTTAATATATTCCAAGGGTATCTCAAGTCCTGGTTTTTTCCCTCCTTGGGCTCACATAGTATCTTCTCCACTCTCAGTCTCTTCACCCCTCAGAATTAAAGGCAACTAGATGTGAAGGCAAAGCCTGCAGACACTCTTCCCAAACAAAATAGAGGTATTTCCTATGTAGGACTTTCCCTTGCTGTGCCCCACTTTCAGTAATCACAGAAAGAAACTAGGAGCAAAGAGTACCAAAATCAAAGTTTGGACATTTCATAAGAAAAGGACTGAAGAAAGAACAGCAACATAAAAAAATTACTGGGAAAAATATCTACAGTGGAATGGCTGTGGATATGTTTGAAGGAACTTATGTAATATTCTAGTACTGGAGAAATGCAATGTTATTCTTAAATCTCCAAAACCTGACAAAACATATGAAGGACAGGACTGGGTGCACAGTTACTCCCAGGTGTATTATTATGGAGTTTCTCCAGAAGAGACTTCACTGTAATAAGAGATGGGTTTGTTACTCCAGCTTACTAGTCCGTATAACCTCATATGTTCAACCTGCCTTTCACACCATCATCGAGCTTGCTTGTTTCTGGATGACCACACTCTCTCACTAACACAGGAATATGAGAGTCAACAAGACACACATAGAGATGTTTCCTACCCGTTAAGTGGTGCGGTGCCAGAATGTAACCCAGGATGTCACTGCAATGTGCAGTGTCTTCTTAAAGAAAAAAATGCTCAAGAGATACATGGATTAAAGACACTGCAAAGTGAAGGAAATGGCTGTTGCCATGGTCTACATCTCCAGTATATCAACTAAAGTAGACAGTAGTTCCTTCAGCTGGAGGTCAAGATAACACAGCTTATCCAAAAACTCCTGGGAGAAAATGAGGTGAGAAGAAAAAAAGAGGTTTTACTAAAGGATTCTGAGTTTTGTCACTGAAACACTAGGGGGTTTTTGGCAAGTCAATACTGCCCCTATTTTCAAAGAGGCCTTTAATTTAAGAGATCCAGCTTTCTGGGTGTCCAGCTGCAGAAAGGGGCAGGCTAGTTTACTGAGTGTCAGTCTGAGTTGTTGGGATGGGCATGTGGTACTGGGGAATCAATGTCAGGCCTTCTAGGAAACATAACATCAGTTGGAATTGTTGACCTCCGCTGCTCCACGCCGTATCCTTCTGCAATGATACTGAATGGCAAAGCCTCACGTAATTATACTGCTGCTTGTAAAGTGCAGCAGATGGAACATGCTACATCAGCACTCATTGCTTTTATTACTGAGGGGGAAAAATTCTCACAATGAAAGGAGTGAATGAAATTTTGAGTGCTGTGTTACTCTGGTTAACTTCTGGGAATCTAATTATTTGAGAAGAGGTGCACTTAGCAAATCACTATATGCGGGTGTGAAAAATTGCTAAAGCAGCCACCCCCCCACCCCTCCTCATATACCTTAGCCTTAGAAAAAGAAGGCAGGTAAGGGTACATTTAACATTCACAGTCTTTTATACTACTAAGTGAAATCAGAACAAAATATGGTAATTAATCCATTGTGCATTCAAGGATTCAGGTTTGAGCAGCAGATGGGAAAAGTTGTGGATCATAACCCCATGCAATATTTGACAGAATATCAGTCAAATATAGTTCACACATCTTCATGTTTCTGTCAGTCCCTCTCATCTAAAGTTAATTTAAAGTGACAAGAACTACATTAGCACTTTTCAAAGGGTAATGCAAACTTTGGAATATTCACCTCAAATCAATACCCATTCAGACTCTGAAATGGTCGAACTGGCAAGTTCCTGAAGTTGATTTAATTTTGCTTTTATTCTAAATTTTTCATCTGTTGCTGGGGTTTATGCATTAGCCATTAAATGTTCAGAAGTGCGATAGAGAAGGTGGTACCAGTTTATTCTGCACAACACTCTCATGAACACACATCCATCCGCATGCAAAACCTGTCTCAGAACCTGAGAAAGGCAACGCTGGCAAATCTAGTTGTGCAAAGTAATACAGTTTGGATCTTAGCTGGTGGGTTATTTCTGAACAATTCTTTATGCAAGAGGAGTACTTTGATGCCCAGCTTGGGAGTGGGGCACTTACTTTCATTTCACCACTGCGATAGAAGAGAGTCCAAACCAGAGACCTCACACAGGCTCCCACAGAAAGTCTGATTTGGTAGTCCTGGCACTTGCAGCACACTGCTGCTTTCCTGAAAAGTGGATCATTGGATAGAAAAGGTGTTTCCTCTCCTTTTTTGTCAGTCAAAATAGCCTTCACGAGCACACGCACGTGCACATCTGTGAATGTATGCATGTGTATTTTTTGTGCCTGACTTGGGTGTGGGACCACAGAGAAGTCCAAATCCCCTGATCTAACGCTATTGCTGTGCTTCTGCTCCTTGTGTTCACATTACCAAATAAGAGATCACACCCTGCAGGGCTCCACAGAGCTCATCTCCAGGGAAGGAGAAAGCAGTTCTTGGCATTTGGGCTGCACACAATCCCAATATCATCCCCCTTCCCCCACCCCCCCCCTGCTCCCCTCGCCCCTGCTAGAAATGATTTAAGGCAGGCTGTGAATGAGAAACATAAGGTAAACACTATTTAGTCTTTATTGCTTTCCGTCCCTAAAGTGTAACTTGGCCTTGCCTCTGGAGAGGTGCCCAGCTCAGCCCTTCTGGACACACAATCACTGGCTGGGATGTGTGTGTGTCTTATGGAGAAGGTACAAAAGGGGGAGGATCGCATTGATCGAGGGACTCCAGCTTCTGGAGCTCGCTGGTCCCAAGTCATATGTAGTTTGTAAGGAGGCACAAAGCCCACCAGCAGCGGGAGGGGTAGAGGGTGATAACACCCAGTCACTTCTCATTCTCCTCCTTCCTTTTCCATAAAGCAAAACCTAAGATAATAATTTCCCTGACAAACCAGACTCCACCCCACCTCAAATCCCTTGCAAAATTGTGCTCCAAAAGGGGCGGTGAAGCAGAACAGCAGGCCAGTCCTGGCTATTCATCATATGTGGAACAGACTTAGATATTATAAGATGGATGAACAGATCAAATCTAAATGAGTGCCTGGCTCGTTTAGGGGACTGGGCAAAAACGCAGCAGGAAAAACAGCTAACAAAAGGGTCCCAAAAGAAAAAAGTTAAAATAGGCCAGACACACTTTTCCTCATCATTTCAAACCTGTGTTAACTTTGCCAAGCCACAGCAAACACTTCAGTTCTTGGGCAGGTTGTGGGTGATAACTTGTTGAGCTGCTCAACTAGCAAGACTCAGTTTACTTGTTCCAGGCAACATAAATCTCTGCTAAAAATCACTGCCACCAGCATCTTCCCAAAGGGCTGAACTGGACTCTCTCGGTGCCTCAGGATGTAATGAAGAGGAAGATCCTTCACTGTGATGACTTTCTGTGTGCAGTAATTTAACCAATAGAATGAAGAAAATATTTTCCTCTACTTTTGGACAAAAAGGCTTGACTGGGAAAAGTGTTCTTTTTTTTCAGAGCCCTGACCTAAGAGTATTTTTAGGTTCACATGAGGAGATTGTGTGCCAGCTGTTACCAGCTGGTGCAACCAGGGAACCTTGGTTTTTTGTATGTCTAGTCACACACATCAAGGTGACATATACACAATCTTTCTTTTCAGCATGGCATTATGTTTATGCAAATGTCTACTTTTAAAAACCACTGAGGTGCAAAACACCTCCTGGAACCACACGTGCACCCCACCCATCTGCTTGCCTTCCCCCTTGTACCTCTTCATTGTCCATAAACCCAAAATAGGCTCTGCTAGACAGAAGAAACAATGAACAACTGGACTCAGGCCACACAGGTTCTTCACGGTTGGACTCAATGATCTCAAAGGTCTTTTCCAACCTAAATGGTTCTATGATTCTATGATTCGTAGACCACTTGCCTGTAGTACTAAGTGGCACTGGCTGCCAGATGCCCACAATGGAGGAGCTCTAAGGCACAGGGACCTTGAGCAACTCTTGTCCTTGATGGGGTTTTCAGATGAAACGCAGGCATCCAAACCAGGCTTACACTCTCAGTTTTTACCCAGATGTGCTCCAGCAGAGGCTGCGTGCTCCTCTGGGCTGGCCAAGAGCTGTCTGCCACTCACATGCTTTGGAAAAACTCTCGTGTGCTGCAGCTGCTCCCCAGGAGACTGGGAGGATGGCCAGAAATAAAAGGAATGTCCTGCAGGGATCCAGGAGCCAGCCCACACCTGGGACCTCAGGAAAGCCCAGAAAGAAAAATCCCTGATGCTGCTGCCATTGAGTTCCCTTCCTGCAGGCTGGCCAGCAGTGCTTTTTGCTGCCCTCAGTGCACCCTGTGCTGCTCTTGGCTGTGCCCCATTTAGGGTTAAACAAGGCAAGTTTACCTTGTTACTTGACGCTGAGGCCCATGAGGAGCTTCTCTTCTGCCTCCTTATGCAGCCATTCTTTGTACCTCAGAGCCCTGTGATATCAGCTGATGAAGCTGAGGCCAACACTGGCAATCCCAGACACTGGGAGTTATAAATTTGTTCTCCTCCTTCCCATCTCTCCCCTCCAGGCAAAGATTTATGGAGGGACACATTAGAAATGAGAAGCACATCCCAGTTTGGGGGTTAAACACGGCTTTTCCTTTCATTCAGGAACTTGTGCTACTTTACTATACTATTCTTGACATCAGAAATATAGTGATCTGTAAAGCAAGAGCAAAATTATTCTTCCTTTCCCATCCGTAGCTTGACAGAGTTAAGTATTTTCCGCAAGACACTGCCTCCTTTGGAGGTGTGCATTGAAAGCAGCCATACAAAATGCTATGGAAAAATGTGCTCACATTTTTCTGTAGTCATCTGTTTCCTAAGATACATGAAATCAGTGAAAATCGATGTGTTCTCCCTGCCCTACATTTTTTATGTGATTTCTAAAACTTTTAAAGCCTGCTAAGAGAACCACACCAGAGGAGGAAAGCACACCATCCTGGGAAGCCTGGTACTGCCAGCAGGGCTGGCAGCAGAGCTGCGGAGCCATCCGAGCAGGTCACCCCCCGGAGCGAGAGCCATGAGCTCCTCCAGCCTCCAGGGCTGCCCAGGAACAGAGCTGGCACGCTCCCTTCTCTCGAGCAGGCCATGGCATCAATTAATTGCATAGTAATGCAAGGATGCAATTAGAGCCCAGCCAAACACAACTTACCCCCTCTCTGGGCCTCCAAATTTGGAACATTTTCACTCAGCAGTTCACCCAGACACACTGGTGAGAGTTGACCGTGGATGAGTGTCTGACACCCTTGTCAGCACCACCGTGCTGCCATCCTCTTACTCCCTGGGTGAGATGAGTTGGGTCCTCATGCTCTGAGCAGGCACTTGGATATCTTCCCACTCTGTTTTGCCAATATGCTCGTTTGGGTTAGTTTTCCTGACAGCACATCACCCTAGCAATCTTGCTCTTTCTTCCAGGTGGCCTTTTGGTGTAACTTCCCAAGTTTACCCTTCAACTTGCTATATTTCAATTATGCCATTTATAAAGAATGCAGACTACTTACATATAATTTGCTTGTTCTCCCTTTGCTGTTCCCTGTGCTCTCTCTTAGTTTTATCCTCAAGCAGTGAACTACTCAGACCAGGGCATTCCTCCGTAGTTGTTTGGAAATAAGCTGAGCATACAAAATCTTATGATTCTGGATCCATCATCTCCCCTTCCCCCCACCTCACCAGAAATGGACTCTATTACTAATCATAACTCACAGTCAACATCTCTTTGGTTTTAGAGAGGAAGAGATTTTTCAGCCTCGGGCAAAAGACATCCAGTCTGATCATGAGAGATGCTGAAAGCTACGGGGGTTGCTGGCTCATAGTATCACTGAGGATATAGTCCTTGGGGAATAACTTCCCTGCTCATCTAAGTTTTCTTTCATCCAAAATTCAGGCCTGCCCTGTCCCAGTTAGCTGAATAAAATCTTTAAAAGAATGGGTTTGGGTGCCTTTGGTGGGATTTTTTTGCGTGCTGAGCACTGTGAATGGAACCTAATTTCCAGAGGTGGCTAAGCAACATACTTTCTGAAAGAGCAGTCCCTCTACACATCCCGAGCTGAGCACCCTGAAGTGGAGGAATCTGAAACCTCAGGTCAGTTTTGAAAATTTTCATAAAACACCTCAGAACAAAAAACAACATGAAAATTCTGAAGTTCTCATCAGATATGGAATTTGCTTCCACCTTCTCTGCCACAAAAAGCTTTTATTTTGGTGTCTTGCAGCATATAAAATATTGAAGAAAGACAATAAACATTTAGAAAGCAAAGTTTTACTATGGCTGAGGTAGAGGTCTGCTACCTGCACTCTGCTACCTGCACGCTGCTTCCCTTTAAAGCCCATGGAGGAATTTCTCCCAGCACACCGACTCCATGTGTTTTTGTACTAGTTACACCTATACTTATATTCCCTTAATTACTTTGTATCACACAGTTTTTTAAACCTTTATTTTAGTAACAAAGCTTTCCAGCTCACTTTTGTCTTTCTTTTACAAATAAACAACTTAAAAGAAGGCAAGATCAGAGGATTAAGTAAATTAATGAGAAAGATACTTAAAAGGCTTTCAAAGTCTCCTTCTTGCAACACTAATATGTAGATTTCTTAAAAAAAGTAATCATGAGTTCGCAACTCAAATTAGCACCACTATATATGTTAAGGGGGGTCTGGCTCAGGAGATATGATATTTGGACCCATCTCCATAAGAGATACAAACACATTTGGTTTCATTTTCTTTTTCTTTTCACTGCACTTTCCTCTAAGTAGCTGGTGATAGCATTTCTATTTTGGGATTCAGTGTGGCATGCAAGCTTTGGGTTGTTCAAAGAGAGGAAACTTGTGCATCTTTATGCACCAGGTGTAGCAAACACGGGGCAACGTGCTGCTCAGCTGTCAGGAAAGGCGTGAAGAGCTCGGTCTCCGAAGCAGCTGGCAGGTGCCCATGTGTTGCTCTGCAGGCGCAGCGGGATAGGGAACAGGGAGGGGATGCTCGAGCTGGTAAGAAACAGAAAACACAGATAGACACAACTGAGGCCAAGCTTTGAAAGGACAAAGCATAAAGGCTACAGACGGATGTCTTAGCCAGGAGGCATGGAAAAGTATGAAAGTAAGAAGCAATTAGGAGTATTTGTCATAAGGAGCATTGGGGAAGAGAACAACTTTGACAACCTAACCTGTGGCATAGGCAACTTGCAGCCTATTGTCACTGAAGCCAAGGTGCAAGAGGCACCATTTTACAAAAAACCCAAATTTTTCCCACTTCTGTCCCTCAAGGGCCCATTTACGTCACTGGAGAATACAGCAGCTCTGCACACTGCAGTGCAGCACCTCCACTCCTTCGTGCTTATTTTTGGTTGGGAAGAAATACTGCAGCTTCTCACCACGAGGAGGAGAGGCTCTGAGCACATGCACTCCAACAGCACCACGTGAGCACTGCACTTTGCGTGCCGCAGTCAGAGACAGGCAGTGGGGCTTAGAAGCACGCATTGCATTTTGATGTCGGACAAAGATAAATATTGTTCTCCTCTCAACAAACAGGCTGAAGTCTAAGGCTGGAAGAGAGTTATGAGCGCGCGATATTCTTTCCCTTGACTAGCAAAGGAGAAGGTTGAACCTGTTCGCCTCATCAGTGGCAGTCCAGACTTTGTCCACTTTCACATGCAGAATAACCATGTCCCCTCATTGTCAGGAGACTGGTGGGGCATGTCACCAGTCTAATTTTAGGGATCTTGCCAGTATATTCTTGCTGCCTATAGAAAGTATCTCAGACCACTAACCTGCTTAGTTTCCCCGGGTAAGAACCTGAAGTTGCGTGGGACCAATCTGGGCCTGGATGGTGAAGCCCAGTGTCCCTTTGTGTCCATTAGCAGAGTTACATACCTCCTCTGAAGGATCTCAGCTTTACCCACCTGAAATTTGGCTGTGTGAATACACTCCATCCTGTACTTCTGAAAAATCAATGCAAAAAGACTTCATCCTCCAAGTTGGTGTCTTAAAGAAGTTTGGAGCAACACCCCTGTTTTGGCTGATGGAAACACCTGAGGCCACAGGAGATGCTCCCACCTCTAAAAGTCCTCTGAACAAGGAGCCCCAACAACTGGAGAGACCAATTCTAACAAAATTTTTAGTAGCATTTAGAAAATCAATTATGTAAAATTTGTGAGGAGAGTTTATATTTGTTTTTTAAAAAAAAAAGATATTCCCTGAAATATTGTTGAAAAGGTATAAAATAAGATTAATGGTGAAGTTAGTGTGTGTGTGTGTGGGTGTGTGTATAAGCATGCTACAGAATTCTTTTATCTCATTGAAAGACATTTGATACTTATTAAAAGATTATTGCTTTAAGGCATATTTTGATTTTCTGCCTAAGACTGTGTGGAGAGTCTTGCTACTGAGATAATAACAAAGAAACCTTAAACATGAAAAAAATACCCACATGAAAGATAATATGTTCCCTATTAGTAGTGGTATCATTTTCCGTGGGATTACTTCTCTCCAAATATAACAGAAGTTTAAAAGTAAAAGCCCATTTCCAGTAAAAAGAGACACCGCACGGTAGTTTTGAACATTTTTTTTTTTTTGTATTCAAAACTGCTGGCTTGTGATACTTCATTAAGCAATTATCAAGTGACTATTTACTTCAAAAATTTATTTACAGTTTCAAGATCTATGCTAAGGAGAATACAATCAACCATGCTGCATATATCAAGACATACAGAGTTAGACAAATCTATTAGACATGCCCTAACAATGCTTTTAAAACTTGAGAAAGCTACACTTTTTTCTGCTCTTAGATGAAAGGGTTTTGGGGAGCCGAAGAGCAATCATGTGCAATTTTAGAATGATTGAAACCTTTTAGAAACTTGTATATGTATTTGATGTATTTTTTTTTATATATATATATATATATTTGATGTGTGTGTGTTTTTACTTTGGTGTTTCTAGTCTCAGTTTACAGCACCTTGATTTCTGCCTTCAGACATTGCAGAAAGCTGGAGAGTCAAGCATAACATGGGTAGGAGAAAATTTTAATCAATAAGATGGCACAGCTGTAAATACAAGCTCCTTTTAGCTGCAAAACTGTTAGTTTAGAGGAGTAATTTAATTTTTATTGGAGATAATTAAAGTCCATTTGAATTGATCTAGGTGCAGGAGATGATAACCTTCTTTGGGGGGAAGGAAAACAATTACGGTACATAAAACTAAATAAACATGGAAGCAAAGGATGATACCAAATTTACAGATCCTTCCCAGTGTAAAAATGTAAAATGTACTGAAGTTTAAATACTACACTAATAACCTCCTGAGCAGTGAGACATTTTAAATACATGCGTGATTAGTGAAATGGCACAAACAATTAATTTTCCTAGGAAGATGTGCAAATATATTATTTACTCAGAATCATTTACACATTAAGACTTAGAGGAATATTTTCTGTGTTATGACCTACACTTATTTCAACAACATCCATCACTAGATGCCTGTATGAACACGTATATACTCATTTGTATGAACATCGATGAGCAGGTTATGTGGAACACATTTAGAAGAAGAAAAAATAAATAAATAAAGCAGTGATTTTTTTTTTTTTTTTTTTTTTTTTTCCCTCACAGAACAGAAAGGTTAAAGGATCACTGAGTGAGGCAAAAAGTTCTTTAGCATTAGAGGGAGACTGCAGATCAAGAGAATATTATTTTAATAGCAAAATAAAATCTCTTTTACATTCAGTTCTTCCTTTGTTTCATCCAGGACACTAGGCATTAGAAAAGGGACACAGCCCTAGGAATGTAGCAACCCAAACCCCATTAAACATGCATGGGGAAGATTTCCAGCCTGCTGTGCAGGGAGTTACATGCCCAGGCTCTGTTAACAACAGTAATTGTGCATATAATTTCCTGTGCGTTGCTCTGAAAATTCACCCTACAGACTTTAGCTCCATGTCAAGTAACTCAGCAGCCGTTTATTATATTTTGAGGGCGGAAACCAGAACTTTGAAACTGCAGGATGGAAGCGGTCGCCTTTGCTCCCCTCCCTTTCTCACACTTTTCCCAGTCTTGATCAGCCGAAAGGAAGCTCTGAGGACCAGGTCCTCAGACGAAGGGGGAATGCATCTCCAAAGGATGCAGGGTCTCCTGTGTGATGATGGCTCCCTGTACCTGGTCTGGGCTCTGCAAGACTCATGTTGGTCCACATTGGGGTCAGCAGATGTCTGCTTGCTGACAGACCTCTCCGGACCCTGGTGTCACTTCAGGGGACCTTGCAGAGACCTGGGGCGGGCAGTCCACGCATGGGCGGACAGCGGAGGAAAGGTGCAGCTGCAGTGTGGCTGCAGGGCTCATAGCCACAGGGGCCAGAACAAGGGAGAACTGGCAGCTCCCACATGGTAGAAACAAACAAGCTCGCCTAAAGTGACAGACTCAAGGTTCTTCAATAGCAGGTTTGAATCAGACTATTAAACCGCGAGTGGCTGACCCCAGAGAACAGGCTGGTGCTGAGGGCCTCCCAGGGGTTCTGGATAAGGGGAATTGCTAGGAAAAGTTACCAGGGCAGAAGGTGCAAGTGAAGCTCTGAGATGAAAAGTTTGGAGTAGGAAACCCAGCTGAAAGTTCCCCAGTACCAGGCACAACCATGAGGCACGCCAAGCACCCGCAGCTGCCTGGAAAGCATAGAGTTTTATGGGATTGGACCATAGAATAATCGAAATAAAAACTTTCTGTCCTGGAAAAGCAGCAAAATGCAAATCTGCCTTCTCTGGCAGACAAGCAATTAAAAGTTTGGCTCCATCTGCTCACAAAAGAGTGAAAGCAGAAAGCAAAATGGAGACTAGATCTGAGGACACTGTAGAATAAGGGCAAGCCATGAAGGTAATTTGCTGTAGGAGACCACTGAGCTCCAGAAGATCTTACAGTGCATTATACTGAAGAAGACGATGCCCCTATCCCCATCTAGTCCTCTATACTTGGATACTAATTAAAAAAATGTACACAAATTCGTCATCACGTAAGTACATATACACACTCAAGCATCCAAAACACCAGCGAAACGAAAGAATCCCATCTTCTCCATCTCGCTCCCCACCAAACCACCCCCTCAGCTGCTCTCTTAGCACCAGAGGGAAAGAATGGGGGAAAAAAGCAGAACAAAACCAAGATGGTCTTGACACAGTGTGCCCACAAGGTTAGGCTGTGATCCACTAATGAATAAGGTTCTCCAGGGAACAATCCCACATCAGTAGGAGGAATGGCTAATCTAATAGGTTTCTTCCATATCTAAATTCTATAATGGTGTAACTTGCAGCAGGGAGCATGTGATCACTCTTTGAATAAGCAGTGGGAGGGGAAAGGATATG
Organism: Leptosomus discolor; assembly: GCF_034619465.1. Lineage (NCBI taxonomy): Eukaryota > Metazoa > Chordata > Aves > Leptosomiformes > Leptosomidae > Leptosomus > Leptosomus discolor. The sequence continues at coordinate 10,607,270 of NC_141396.1, forward strand.
TTTAATGGCCAGAATTAGTTTCCCTACATTGGTTTCCTGAGCCATTGTACGGAATATGCAGCCTAGGAGTAGTGCAAGACTTTTTTTCTTTTTTTTTTTTTTTTTTTTTTTTTTGATTTTGAAATGGGTACACATCAAATATGCCCATCCCCCAGTCACAAGAAAATTCTCGCCACATGCTTCTGTCCTCCAGACTTACACAGCATTTTATTGTATGGAACACATCAAAAGGGTTTGGTTCCCTTGTAAAAGTTTTACAGGAAAATCATTGAAGAGCAGTGTAACTTTTTTTTTTTTTAAATTCAAAACTAGAACCAATATTCTGGATTCCCACACTTTGGTGTGGACTCAGAGAAAGCTGTGCTTTTCTGTACAGTAGAGCAGAAATACAGACCCTGTATAATTAGAATTGCAGTCATGGCCTGTGGGATCTAGTGATTTGGACATATTTTATTTAACCAGCTTAGTAAAAGGTAATATTCAGCAGCTGTGATCTATAGCAGAATTACAATTTTCAGGGTCAAGGAGGGATTTTGATATTAGGAGGTTGGGCAGAATTGCTGTAAAATCTCATGAGCTGTCGTTAAAAATAAATGAGAAAATAGGTTATCCAAGAGTCATTGTAAGGGAAAAATCAATAGGCAGTGTCTATTCACTTGGGCTATCAAAATCCTTGAAATTTGAACAAAAGTTTCACGTTTAGTGTGCTGTAGGTTTTGAAATGTAAGTGGTGAATGCTCTGTGGGTACAAATTCATTGTGCTGTGCATTCAAACAAGGAGAAACCCTTCTGAAGTTCTGGAGTTCTCTATTAAGATAGTATAGTTCCTTCGTCGCTAAGTCAGACATGTAAAACAGTTGCCAGAGAAACTTCAGAAGCAATTTTAGCTAACTGATGACAAACTCTCTCTTGGAAATATATTGCATTTCTTTATCTCACCTCGCTTCTCTGGGGTTCTCTCCTGCCTCTGGCTCCCGGTGGATGCGGAAAGGGGCTGCAGCCCTGGAGCCCGGGCAACTTTCTTCAAGTGCACTCACCTGCTGCGATACTGGGAGCGATGGAGATTGGAAATGAGCATTATTGATAATTCGGAGCTGTACATATAATTGATATGGAAAGGGAGTATCATCCTCATTCAGAAACAATTAACTTCCCCCTCCAACACAGCAGTTCAAAGAAGCCTCAGCCTTTTAAATATGAATGAGTATAACTTCAAAATATGCAACTATTAGCTATTACAATATACACATGGAGTAGGACTTAATTTTTTTTTTTTTTTTACTATTCTTGTGGCTACCAAATTTAAGTGTGTTGTGGATGCAGATGTGCAGGCGCACAAGTTGCGTGTGGACTCCAATCAGTTAGACGTGGGGAGGGGAAAATGAGAGGTTCACACTGGATTGCATTATTTTATTTGAGCTACAGCCTGAAACAAACCAAAAGTCCAATTATTCCTCAATTCAAGACAGACAACTGAAACTTTACAGAACATACAAGAATTAGCAGAAAACACTCATTGCAAACAGACATCCAAAAGGAAAACCTTTCCCCAAGGCTCAACAATGCCGAGGAACTCAACAGACTCTTCTGCAGAAGCCCAATGAAGATTTGTACATTGTTAATTTGATTGCAGAGGGTGCATGTTAAATAGAAAAGAACTGAGTTTGTCACTGTCATCTGAATCCATTCAGTCAGTGCAACAAAGGTATATTTAACTAAAATATGAAACAGACTTGCTAACACTGCATTATTTTCTCAGGCTTACAAAGTTAAAAAAAAAATTAAACTGAATATAAATGACTTTGAGCATTTTTTATGACACCCACAGCCTAAGTGATCCAGATAATGTAATCTAACCATCATTAGAAACCATGAAATTACAATTCCTCCGGGATGGATATTTATCTCTCTGTTACATACAGAAAGGCGATTAATTAGTAGCTCTTTCAGTGTTTAACATTACTGTGTACTGAGACTGATTAAAATCTAACTATAGAACAGCTATCATAGTTAACACGTAATCTGGGGAAAGTTTAGCTGGGGCACGAAGAAGCACCTTAAAAAGATGTACTCTTAGAAGTAGGTAGCTTCAAAGCCAAAACCCAGGCTTCCTTCTAATTTCTATTACACACAGTAATCACGACAATTACTGAGATTTCAAAAACCTCAATATTCAAAACACCTAAACCCACGTCAAGTATTTTCGCAAAGTGGTAAAATTCGCAGAATACCCATTTGTTTCCAAGGAATGTATACAGTGCACAGTCATGAAGTGAATCACACAGCAGTGTCTTGAACGGCTTATTTTGAAATTTAAATGGGAGCATTTGCCGGGGCATGTGTGTGTGTGTACCCTGTACAGACAGCACAGCACGCACACACTGTGTGGGCTAAATTCATATTTCTGGTGTAATTTCACTGGCTTGTGTGGAATGCACCAAAGATTTGTCAATGTGTGTGCACAGGCAGTTTCCTCCAGGATCTCATGAGGGACAAGAAGACATGGATAATTTCACTTTGGGAGGAATAAACAGAGGCAACTTTAGTAGGTTTGATTTCCAGAGCATTCCTACTGTGAATGAAAATATTGGAGGAATTTCACACAAGGGCAGCTGAAATACCAGAAAAATTCCAAATCACTAGTCATTATTTTGAAAATAATTTCCTATTTTGGCATCAGTGTACTTAAATATGTGCAGTAATAGGTTTGGGCTGGTTGAGAAGAAGGAAGAAACTTTAAAAGCAAATGTGAACAACTCAGCAAAAAGACCAAGGTAACCCTGGGTTTATTAATTTTTTGAAACTATCAGCTAGGACTTCAAATCAGTATTGGATATAGATTGTATTTTAGTGAGGAAATGCAGAAAGAAATTAGAAGTACTTTTAAAATTAAGTGTAAAGAAAGGATACTTTACCATCCCCACAGCCCCCCAGTTCAAGTCCCAAAGAACTGAGCCACTGATTCCTAATCCTCTCCATTGTGTCAAGTATTGTGTAGATGCTGCTCTCTTCTGGCTGCCTACACAAATTTTAATATGCAAAGTGTTAATAAAAAGTGAAATAAAAAGCTTGAAAAAAATCCCTCATGGCTTTAATATGCCAAGGGTACTGGAGGCACCTCTGAGGCCTCACTGTGGAGAGGTGACCCATACCCAGCCGCTTCATAGTTCTGCTCCAACAGCACACTGACCAGGAGCTCCTCCAAAATTCCCCTCCTGTCTTCCCGAGTACCTCACTCAGGATGGCCCAAGTTCATATTTGGAGGCAAGGGAAAGGCATATGCTTATTTTTCAAGATGGAGGTGGCCAGCGCTATCTACTGCAGGCACCTGTCAGCCGTACCACGCAGGGCAAGGGGCACAGCTGTTAATACTGCTGGGGTTGTGCGTTTAGCCATTTCACGCTTCATGACAACCTGAGTAGCAATAGCTCAGTTTCATATTCTTACAAAAACAAGGACAACTGAAACCCAGTGAGAAGATTAAAAAAAAAACCAAACAAACACCAAAAAAACTTTTAAGCTCTCAAGTGACCATTGCATCAGGACCAGGATCTTTGAGCTTACCCAGCACAGCCAAGCTACCCAACCAAGCTTATCACTGGTTGCACACCCCCTGCTTCAGAGAGAGCAGGAAGAGCAAGACTCCTTTGAGTAGGTGGGAGGTAGGAAATATGAAGTCACCATAGCATCCCATTGCTCCACTGTGGGATGCAACAGGGTAGGACATTAATGGGGTCCAGGGTGACTTCTTTCCACCCTCTAGCTCCCCTGCAGCTCCATGCTACCTATGTGTCCCTGTCAGGCACCTCTGACCACCCTCAGCAGATTTCCTCAGGCAGATCTAATGGTCCTGCTGGGTCATTCCTGTGCTTCAGAAGAGGTGCCACACTTACTGCTCCATCCACCTCATCTGCCCATGTGGTAACCCTGTAACTGTTGCCTGAGAAAAGGCTGCTGCGAGGGCAGGTGGGACCTGCGGGCAGCACGAGTTCAGACTGTCCACAGGCACCCAAGTCATCAGTCTGAGCTTCAGGGTATGCAAGCCAAAATACCTCATCCTAGAGACAGAGATCAACCAACACAGACTTAAACCCATGCTAATTTGTTGTCCTTCATAAGGTTTCTTCTTAAAAGATAAAATTAATCTCTAACGCAAGGGGCAACATCTGGCTATGTTCGTTGCCACTGAAGCCCCACGGATCACCCAGCTGGGACACAAGGCTTGGGCTGAAGCCTTATGAAGGTAAGAAGTATTTTTCCCTGGTGAGAGACCAATTGCTTTTGGTGGAAGAGGATGTGAGCTCTGCTGCCGTGCGTTTGCGTGGCACTGGCTTGCTTCTTCTGCAGGAAGGAGAGGAAGCACAGTCCTCGCAGCGTCTGCAGGACTCGTAGGGATATCTGTTACAATTCATTAAGTAGAGCTCTAAGAAGTTACAATAATAACATTTCAACACAGTTTCCAGAGGGAGTCTCAGAAACTACAGGAAAAGCCGACAAGTTTCAATCCATTTATCAAAGCACTTCAAGACAGATGAAACAGCAGAGCTGCTTAGTGAGGAATGTCTCTCTTTCTGGGTGTCCAGAGCATTTCAGTAAATAAAAAGCTCTTTAAAAATAAGTCAATACAATGGAATCCCTTTTGCCTTTTGCCAGCGCTTGTATTACACTTACACCCAAATGACCCTCCTACCTATAATACTGCAGCATTTACATACACATCAAATGGGTGCTTTTCACTTACATAATACATTTAATCCAAGGATTACAGAGCACATAATATATTAAACATTACAACACCTCGTGAGGTAGGTTAGCATTAATGAAGTTGAAGTGGGTAAACTGAGGCACAGGCTAGCTTTATGACTTGCCTGTGGTCCCACAGGCAATCAGCGGAAAAGTCATTAAGACGCTCTTCAGACAAACAGCAGACACACATGTGCGCATACTGGTACGGGTAAAATACACTAATCCACGTTTTCAAAAGCAACTTTAGTTACCCATCCAGAGACACTTGGGTCCTGATTTTCTGAGGGCAGGAGAACAAAAGGCAAATAGGAGAAGACAAAAAGAACTGAAATCAAATATTTGCTGTTAGAAATAACCTTTTTTTTTTTTTTTTTATGCCAAATTGTGTAGGCAAAACAAGAGGCATCCAAAACTGAAGGACACTTTAGATACTGGTGTCCAATAATTTGATTTTCTGAGTAAAGATTTTTCCAGACATGTAACGGGGGTTTTGTTAGGGTTTTGTTCAATAATGTCGGTTTATATTTAGCTTTCATATAGCAGATAGAGTAAAAAAAAAAAAAAAAAAAAAAATCCTTGGTTAAGGTCTTTGAGCCAAGCATCTAGGATAAAATTTTCAAAAGCACTCAACAGTGGCTTTTGAAAACAGAATTAGGCTAGTGGCTGAGACAAGCTTTGAAAGCTACCCCCTACCTCCTTTAGCATTTTAACTGAGAGCTGATTTCCTCGGTTGTGGTACCGTTCCATGTTTCAGTCTCCCCATCTCATGGCCTTCACCAGTATCGCTAAGTCAAGTCGGACTTAGAACCGGGAAAACAAGCAGGAGACTGAGCAATGTGGGACCTTCTGGTCATGACCTCCCCAGCATGTCTGCCGCCCGACAGTGGTGTAGCTGGACACAGGGATGCTCCCTGGGTGGCTCCCACTTTCCAGCCAGCCTTTGTTCTCTTTGTGGGAGCACTGGCTAATAGAGGTGTACACCCTCCGCCTGATGGTTAGGTGAGGCTATAATTACCTCGGTAATAAAGGTCTGATTCTTCCCTGCTCTGCATCTCCTTGGCTGGTCAGGAATACTTGTCTAAAGTGGGTGCAAAATGCTACCAGATCAGAAAGATGACACTTTACATCAATGGAAATGACCCAGTGTAAGGAACAAAGGCCTATATAACAATGCTCTCAAATCTGTTGTCCTTTAATTAAGTAGTTCCTTGGGCGATGACACTAATGAGGCCCTGTTTCCTCAGGGTTGGATTCCCTAGTATCTAAATGGGATGTGAGCTTTTCCTGGGGAGAGAGTCATTTATAATTTCT